>NW_026874183.1:0-15944 GCF_032173495.1 Musca vetustissima | reverse complement strand
AAAAAAAATCTTGGACGGAAGATAGGCTTGGATTTTTTAAAAATAGTTTTTCAAGGAACAAATATTTCCGATACACTGAGATCTCGTATTCGCACTCCAATCTATTCCACATTTCATACCTGACGATCACATAGCATTAGATGCTGCATGAATGGCATAACAAAGCAACCGGCTAGTCAAATAGAAACGCAAGAAAGAAAAGAAATGAAGAACAAAAAAAAAAAAAAAAATACGAAACGGCAAACATTAAGCGACAAAGTCAAATGTCAGTGCCATAATGGTTGGAGAAAATTAAAAAGTTCTTCTCTTTTTCTCGACATACCTTCTATGCCGTTGTTCAGCTTATTTTATTTGTAAGGTCTTGCTTAGATTTTTTTTCTGATGCAGCGACATTCAAAACTTGGTCTTTTGTATTCATTATTCTATTTTTAACGCCTCTTTTGCAATGTTTATGTTCCGATGGCTTTCTATATTTTGTGTGCCCGGTTAACAACACGAAAAAGGGGTAACTGAATACTGTTTTCCTCCGTTCTTGTTTAGCTTTCTTTTGTTTCAAGCAACAAAAAGAAAGTGGCATAAAGACAACTTCCGGTTAAGGTTATTTTAGTATTCAGGCTGTGGGCCACACACACACACACACACACACAAACACTCGCACTCAAACACGCTATGAAATGGTTTTAGAAAATTAGAAATTAAAATTAGTTTTTTTTCTCCTCACCGAAACTAGAAAGAAATATTCTAATCGACAAAAAATAAAAAAAGACAATGACCAACATGACTTTCCTTAGTTTTTTGTTGTTGTTGCTGTTGTGTGGGAAAGTTTTCGTCTTTTTTTTTAACTGTGTGGAAATGAACAAAAATTTAATGTGGCCACCCCAACACAAATTACTAATTATAAACAAAGACAACACAGATAATTAGAACGGACACTTAATGGGGAGGGGTGTGGGAGAAGAAGAAGAAGAAAAAAACGAATGCTTATTAAAAGGATTCTGAATAATTTAGTGTTATTTTTCTAGGAAACAAAAATCACTATGAATTTGTGTACAAATTAAAGATAATGAAATTTTTACTAAGGAATGATATAAATACGAATTACTAAAAAATATTCATTAACAAAATTCATTCCTTTAAAAAACTGCGAAAAAAATATTCCTTTAAACCCCACACCTCTAATTATCGTAAAAAAATATTTTTCAAAAATGCCCACACCGAATATTCCGAATAAAAAATTCTTATAACCCTACGCTTCGAATAATCCCCAAAAATATTATTTAACAATTTAAACCTTCACCATTTTGGAAATATTCAACAGATAAATCCTAACAGTCGCATTTTTAAAGAACCTGTAAAATGAAATTGGATCCATAAACATTTCATTCTGCAACCGATACTAAATGTTTCATTTAGCCAGATATAGAAGCTATATGTAAATCTGAAAATAATTCATTACGTCGTGCCAAATTTCGTGCAAGCCGAAAGATATTAAGGGACTTTGGTACACCATTTACCTTCAATCGGACGAAAAAATATATGGGAGCTAAATCTAAATCTGAACTGATTTTCAGGAAATTTAACACACATCATTCTAGACCTAATTTATTACGCTGTGCCAAATTCCGAACAAATCGAAAGATATATAGGGGCTTTGGTACACCATTTACCAAATATCGGACGATAATATATATTTGGGAGCTATATCTAAATCTGAACTGATTTTCCCAATTTCAACAGGGTTCGTCCTTGGGCCAAATAAGTGTCCTATGCCAAATATCAACCAAATCAGATCATAAATGCGACTTGTACTTTGTTCACAAACATACATGGACGCACGAACAGACGGACATGCGTAAATCGACTCAGAATGTGATTCTACGAATATTCTCAAAAGGAACCATGTGTCTATCTCGTTTCCTTTTGCCTGTTACAACCATATGCACAAAGACATAATACCCTTTACCACAGTGTGGTAATGGGTATAAAAATCTACTCTTTTAATAACCCCTAGAAATATTATTTACACCTCTAATCATCCTAGAAAAATAATTAAAAAAATCCATACCTTGTAGAGGTCCTTAAATCCACAACTTTTGTAGGTCCTAATAAAGTATTATTTGGAAAACCTACTCCTTGTGTAGGTCCTTATATAATATTCTTTAGAAATTCCACGTCTTTTGATGTTTCTTAGAAAACATTCTTTAGAAAATTCACCCTATGTGAAGGTCCCTATAACATATTCTTTAGAAAATCCACGGCTTGTGAAGGTCCTTATAAAATATTCTTTAATATTTTGTGAAGTTCCTTATAAAATATTCTTCACTATTTTGTGAAGGTCCTTATAATGTATCCTTTAGAAAATCCACGCCTTGTGAATGTCCTAACAAAGTATCCATTAGAAGATCCAAGACTTGTGAAGGCCCTAACAAAGTATCCATTAGAAGATCCAAGCCTTGCGAAGGACCTAATAATGTATCCTTAAAAGTCTACGCCTTGTGAAGGTCCTTGAAAAAATATTCTTTAACAAATCCATGCTTCTATCAACCCTTAAAAAAATAATCTTTAACAAATCCATGCCTCTATCAGCACTTGAAAAAATATTCTTTAACATATTCACGCCTTGTGAATGTCCTTTAAGGATAGTCTTTTAAAATCCACGCCTACATTAATCCTTAAAAAAATATTCTTTTAAAATCCTCGCCTCACTTGGTCCTAAAAAAATATTCTTTTAAAATCCGTGCCTCTATTAATCCTTGAAAAAATATTCTTTAAAAAATCCACGCCTCTATTAATCCTTGAAAAAATATTCTTTTAAAAATCCCTGCCTCTTATAGGCCTTGAAATAATAATAATAATATTCTTTAAAAATCCAAGCCTTCTATATACGCCTAAAAATAATATTCTTTAAAAAGTCCACGCCTTTTATAGGCCTTGAAATAATATTCTTTAAAAAATCCAGGCCTTGAAAAACATATTCTTTAAAAAGTCCACGCCTTATATAGGCCTTGAAAAAATATTCTTTAAAAAATCCAGGCCTTAGATAGGCATTGAAAAATATTCTTTAAAAAATCCACGCCTTAAAAAATATTCTTTTAAAAATCTATGACTTTGACAAAATATTCTTTAAAAAATCCAGGCCTTGAAAAAAATATTCTTTAAAAAATCCACGCCTAATATAGGCCTTGGAATAAATATTCTTTAAAAAATCCAGGCCTTGAAAAAAATATTCTTTTAAAAGTCCACGCCTTTTATAGGCCTTGAAATAATATTCTTTAAAAAATCCAGGCCTTGAAAAAATATTCTTTAAAAAAATCCACGCCTTCAAAAAATATTCTTTAAAAAAATCCAGGCCTTAAAAAAATATGCCTTGAAAAAATATTCTTTAAAAAAATCCAGGCCTTAAAAAATATGCCTTGAAAAAATATTCTTTAAAAAATCCACGCCTTATGTATGCCTTGAAAAAATATTCTTTAAAAAATCCACGCCTTATGTATGCCTTGAAAAAATATTCTTTAAAAAATCCACGCCTTATGTATGCCTTGAAAAAATATTCTTTAAAAAATCCACGCCTTATGTATGCCTTGAAAAAATATTCTTTAAAAAATCCACGCCTTATGTATGCCTTGAAAAAATATTCTTTAAAAAATCCACGCCTTATGTATGCCTTGAAAAAATATTCTTTAAAAAATCCACGCCTTATGTATGCCTTGAAAAAATATTCTTTAAAAAATCCACGCCTCATGTATGCCTTGAAAAAATATTCTTTAAAAAATCCACGCCTTATGTATGCCTTGAAAAAATATTCTTTAAAAAATCCACGCCTTATGTATGCCTTGAAAAAATATTCTTTAAAAAATCCACGCCTCATGTATGCCTTGAAAAAATATTCTTTAAAAAATCCACGCCTTATGTATGCCTTGAAAAAATATTCTTTAAAAAATCCACGCCTTATGTATGCCTTGAAAAAATATTCTTTAAAAAATCCACGCCTTATGTATGCCTTGAAAAAATATTCTTTAAAAAATCCACGCCTTATGTATGCCTTGAAAAAATATTCTTTAAAAAATCCACGCCTTATGTATGCCTTGAAAAAATATTCTTTAAAAAATCCACGCCTTATGTATGCCTTGAAAAAATATTCTTTAAAAAATCCACGCCTTATGTATGCCTTGAAAAAATATTCTTTAAAAAATCCACGCCTTATGTATGCCTTGAAAAAATATTCTTTAAAAAATCCACGCCTTATGTATGCCTTGAAAAAATATTCTTTAAAAAAATCCACGCCTTATGTATGCCTTGAAAAAATATTCTTTAAAAAATTCACGCCTTATGTATGCCTTGAAAAAATATTCTTTAAAAAATTCACGCCTTATGTATGCCTTGAAAAAATATTCTTTAAAAAATCCACGCCTTATGTATGCCTTGAAAAAATATTCTTTAAAAAATCCACGCCTTGTGTATGCCTTGAAAAAATATTCTTTAAAAAATCCACGCTTTGTGTATGCCTTGAAAAAATATTCTTTAAAAAATCCACGCCTTGTGTATGCCTTGAAAAAATATCCACGCCTTGTGTATGCCTTGAAAAAATATTCTTTAAAAAATACACGCCTTTTGTATGCCTTGAAAAAATATTCTTTAAAAGATCCACGACTTATGTATGCCTTGAAAAATATTCTTTAAAAAATCCAAAAAAAAAGTCCACGCCTTACATAGGCCTTGAAAAAATATTCTTTAAGAAGTCCACGCCTTGCGTTGGTCCTTGAAAAAATATTCTTTAAAAAGTCCACGCCTTGTGTTGGTCCTTGAAAAAATATTCTTTAAAAAGTCCACGCCTTGTATAGGGCGTGAAAAAATATTCTTTTAAAAAATCCAGGCCTTGAAAAAATATTCTTTAAAAAGTCCACGCCTTACATAGGCCTTGAAAAAAATATTCTTTAAAAAGTCCACGCCTTATATAGGCCTTGAAAAAATATTCTTTTAAAAAATCCAGGCCTTGAAAAAATATTTTTTAAAAAATCCACGCCTTATGTATGCCTTGAAAAAATATTCTTTAAAAAATCCACGCCTTATGTATGCCTTGAAAAAATATTCTTTAAAAAATCCACGCCTTATGTATGCCTTGAAAAAATATTCTTTAAAAAATCCACGCCTTATGTATGCTTTGAAAAAATATTCTTTAAAAAATCCACGCCTTAAGTATGCCTTGAAAAAATATTCTTTAAAAAATCCACGCCTTATGTATGCCTTGAAAAAATATTCTTTAAAAAATCCACGCCTTATGTATGCCTTGAAAAAATATTCTTTAAAAAATCCACGCCTTATGTATGCCTTGAAAAAATATTCTTTAAAAAATCCACGCCTTATGTATGCCTTGAAAAAATATTCTTTAAAAAATCCACGCCTTATGTATGCCCTGAAAAAATATTCTTTAAAAAATCCACGCCTTATTTATGCCTTGAAAAAATATTCTTTAAAAAATCCACGCCTTATGTATGCCTTGAAAAAATATTCTTTAAAAAATCCACGCCTTATGTATGCCTTGAAAAAATATTCTTTAAAAAATCCACGCTTGTTGTAGGCTTTGTCAAAATAATCTTTAAAAAATCCATAACTGTAATTTTCCCACGTTTTACCACAACATATATATTCCAATTTCCCTTAATCCCTAAATCTATTGAGATAAGCAACAGTTCATTGACCCCCCCGTCCTTCGATACAATTATCGACCAGTAATGGTGATAGCCACTTATTTTTGGATAAGTGACTGAATGACTGTCGTTATTTGCCGTTTGAAGTCAAACATAAATCGTTGACCACATCCTAAGCAATTTTGTGTGTGTGTGTGTGTGTTTGTAGTTAAGTGAATGAATTTTTATTGGATGAACAATAAAAATAGAACCATTAAATTTCAACTTAAGTGGGCCACGCACACACACACAAGTTTGATGGGTGGGAATTCTAAAAACAAAGATGGTGTATTTTTTATTTATTTGGTTAAATTTCAAATTGGCCTTTGTTTGCGTGTTTCATACAGGAATGAACAAATGGTGTGGGTTGAGGGTGGCAATGGTGTGAGTGGTTTCATGGCATGTAATTGTAATCAATTAACTCTTTCAATTTGTTTCATACTACACTGACGCTGCATAGAGACACACACACATACATGTGTTTCGTTCTATACCAGGCACGGGCAGAGCGTAAAAAATTCTGTTCTCACGCACTTGTCTTTGTGTGTGTGTCAATGGTTTTTTAATTGGTTCAATTGAATGTGTGTGAGTGAATAGAGATACTTACTCCCGCAAGAGAGCACGCGTGCGGTGGTTCGCCCGACTGTGTTCTATACACTTGAATCATCGCATTCGTCGCATGGCTTGCAATAAAAACAAAAACTTTGAAGACTAACAAAAGCCACGGCAGCAGCAGAAGTGCCTGGGCTTGTGTGCCGTAGTGGCAGCTGGATGGTTACACTTGAAAATGGGCTGCCTGTGAGTATGTGTGTGTGAGAGTATTTGTTTTGTTATTTAAAGCTTTTAATAACCCCAAATCATTGTCATAAACACTTTTCTCCGTTAAGCGTTTCATGCACTTTAGAAATCGTGAAGCACCAACACAAGCACACACACAAGCCATACAATGGTGGATACAATAGAGATGAAAAAAATTAATAGCTACTGGTGCTGTTAAGCGAGGGAAACAAAATAAAAATAAACTTAAACAAAGGCGTCAGTCAGTCAGCAGCAGCAACAAAAGAAAAGACAACAATAACAAAAACAATGATAACAACAAATAAAAAAGAAGACACTAAAGGAAACAGAAGATAGTAAAATAATAAGAGCTTACAAGAACAAATGAAATGCACACAAAAACAAGCAGCCAGCCACCCTCCCAGTCACTCACCCACCAATACTAGGATAGAGGGAGACTCTCTCAACTTAACATTGGCAATATCCTTGCTGTTACGTTTTTCCTTCAATACCCTAATCATAGACCGAAAACAAATCTTTACAGACACACATACACAGCTACACAGATACCCACTCTCATGGCTTATATTGAGCCATGGAATGTGAGTTTATTTTCAGCTAAAGCTAAATGAAAAAAACAACAGCAGCGCCTGCAAGAGAATGAATGACATGACTTGGCAGCATGAGCGCGTTAGCAGATCCTCTAAACAAAACTGTTCTTGGAATTCATCGTAGTGTTTTGGTATTTTAATACCACTTAAAGTACACTTTTATTTTATAACGGTACTTTAAAAAAAACAACACAAACACACATACATCTAAATTTTTATACAGTTTTCAAGCTACTGCCACTACACGTACACCAAGATGAATAGAAACGATCCAGTAGCATAATAGCTGTTTCCAAAAAATAAAAGGAGACAGGAAAAAAATTACAAAATCTGCAGCGAATAGACAACAATAACAACGCTAACATGAGCAAACCATAAAAATCCTTTAAAGCATTAAAGATGAACAAAAAGACTTACAAATTACATTAGCTGCCGCAGCATAGGGTTTTAGGTTTTGCAAGGGAGTGATGGATATTTCATTAAGGATCCATAAAATTTTCTAATGAAAATATTAGAAATGATCCTTGGCGTAGTGTAGGCGACAGTCTGAAAGACTACCAAACGATGGGTCATGTTTGCAGTCTAAATGCATTCCAAAAAGAAATTGCATGAAATAACGCCACTTAGAGGAAAATTGAAACAATAAATATAAGCAAGGGTCCCAACCATTGTACATGACTCGAGTAGACGTGGTTTGTCGGAGGCAATATATGGCAGTTCAATCATTTATTTTAGGAATAACAAGCAAATGTTAACGAAACTAACATAAATTACATACCGATGGTTTATGGAAGCCATATAATATGATGAAGAGTAGAAGGAGAACATAGAAAAGTCTATAAAACTTACGAAAATTGACTTACAATTATTGGATATGGATTTATGAAGAAATCACTTATAGGAGTTTCGGGGACAATGAGAAAACCCAGTAAGGAAAGTAGTAAAGTCGGGGCCGACTATATGATACCCGTCACCACTGTGGGTATATTCAACAGATGAATACTAACAGACGTCGAATTTTTGAAGCACCATTAACATGAAAATGGATCCCTAAACATGTCATTCTGCAACCTATACTAAATTTTTCATGTCGGCCACATTTCCACATGCTGGGTTATATTAACTTCAGTACGTTGTGACAAATTTTTTGTCAATCGACCCTCCCTGGGGTCTTTGGTGAACCATTTATCTATCAGACGATAATATATATGGGAGCTATATCTAAATCTGGACAGATTTTCACGAAAATTAACATACATCAGTCTAGACTTATTTCATTGCGCTGTGCCGAATTTCGAGCAAATCGAAAGATATATAGGGACTTTGGTACACCATTTACATTAAATCGGATGAAAATATATATGGGAGTTATATCTAAATCAGGACCGATTTTCACGAAATTTTGCACACATCATTCTAGATCTAATTCATTACGATGTGGCAAATTTCGTGCAAATCGAAAGATATAAAGGGACTTTGGTGGACCATTTAACTTAAATCGGACGAAAATACATATGGGAGCTATATCTAAATCTAGACCGATTTTCACGAATCTTTGCACACATCATTTTAGACCTAATTTAGTAAAATGTTCCAAATTTCGTGCAAATCAAGAGATATATAGGGACTTTGGTACATAATTTACCTTAAATTGGACGAAAATATACATGGACAGACGGACGGATGGACGGACATGCATAAATCGACTTAGAATGTGATTCTATGTATATTCTCAAAAGGAACCATGGGTCTATCTCGATTATTATTGCCTGTTATAATTATATGCACAAAGACATAATACCCTGTACCACAGTGTGGTGAAGGGTGTATAAATCAAAAAATAGCGTCTTAAGTTTGAGAATATCTCTTGTCATCTCTTGATGCTAACACAATAAATCGGTTATAACTTCAAGAATTGTTGAGATCTTCACGTGAAATTTTAAAGAAAACTTCTCGAATTAGATTATAGGTACCCAAAGAGTATGTATTCAGCGTATAGTTCTATGGCGATTTAAGAATGTCCATCTGCTTGTTATAATCACTCTAGCCTATGTACGAAATTTGATATATTGTGTTCTAAAATTTGATTTATTGTGTTCTTATGCGATACCAACTTTTTTCGCTAAGATTAAGAGTACCCCCAATTTTCGGTATTTTAGTGTTGTTTTCAACCGAATTCGCTCTAACTTGGCACTTTGTGTTTTTATTGGGTACCAAATCTTTCCACTAAGGGTTAGGCCTAGCCCTACCGATTTTTCGGCATTTTTAATATTTAGCGGGAAAGAAGATATTGTGGTCTAATAATGTAATGTACGAAATCAATTAGACATAGCACCTCATATAATGATAACTCCAAGTTTTCGGTAATTACTAAAAGATGTAATCACGGACGTACGCATATAATTTTTTTCTGCAATGAAAATTTTCATATTGAACCTTACCCCCGATGTAAAATCCTGTAAACCTTGGTGATGGCCTCATATAATTCTGCCCTCTAAATAACAGTGTTTTGATAATTTTATACACATGTTCTTCCCTACCATGCGTTGTCAATATCGGTTCACGTTTTGGAGTTTTGAGCTTTTAGAAAAATCAAATATATACGCCATAGAATACAAAGTTTGTTATTTTTCACACAAAAGTCAGGGTCCATTTGACCCGCTAAATATTGACCGATCTTTATCAAAACAGGCATGCTTATTCTTTGGCTCGATCCCCTTCTCCATACAAAAAGTCGATGTTTAGGCCATAATTGCGGCCTCTGGAGCGACCAGAAAAACCGACAAAATTTCGTGAAGATTGGTCCATAACTGTAGCCTGTATCGTGTTTACAAATTATAATGAACAGACAGACGGACACACATGTCTATATCGACTCAGCTAGACGAGATATGACGATCGGTATACTTAATAGTGGGTCTATGACCAATATTTCGCGAAGTTACAAACTCTTGGTGCTGCACAAAGATATAATACCCCGACAATATAGTTGTGTAGGGTATAATGTACCACGAAAATCTGAACTTATATTAATATTTTTCCGTAGGAAGAATTTCTACTCATTGAGAATCCAGAATAAAAGATTACAACCAATTTGGTTGAAACACATGTCCCAGCTTTCCAAAATACCGAAATTTTGGATGTAGCGTTGTATGTGGCATACCCTAAAAAGTAAACCAATATTGATAATTCTTAGTAATTAGATTAACTCCAGTGAAATATCAAATTAAAAATGCCTCAAAATACCGAATATTAGGTGGTATCGTTATATGGGCACTAACCCGAAACCTGGACCAATATTGAAAAATTTTTGATTGATAGACTGTGAACTAAATGAGAATTCTTCATATCAAATTAGAACCAATGTCCAAAAGCTTCAAAATACCGAATAATCGGCGGTACCGTTATATGGGTGCTACCCTTAAGTGGACCTATGGATCTCATTATGTGCAATGTTTCAAAGCTCTATCTTCATTATTACGACCTCTATGGTGTTTCAGCAGGCAGACCCTCCATAAATCCGCTATTAAAAAAATCCATGCTATCTTTCCTCAAATATACTCTAAACTAGTAACGAATGATCAAAAGTCGGACGGGCCGTCTATATGATAACATTCACCAATTTGGGTATGCTCAAAAAATGCTTTGTTCACATTATTACATGAACCGATTATATGAATATTCTCAAAAGGAATTCTCAATGCTTGCCTGAAAATATTCTTAAAAACGTTAACGTTAAAAAGTCTGCGCCTGTAGGCCCAACAAAATTTCTTTAAAAAATCTACGCTTATAGGCCCTAACATATTCTTTAAAAAAATGTACGCCTTGCGTTCATAAATATTTGTTAATAACATCTACGCTTATAGGCCTTCAAACATTTAGGCCTCTAAAGTATTTTGTTAAAATATCTATTTTTATAGGCCTGAAAATATTTTTTGTTTTGAAAAAAATCTACGCATTAAGCCTTGAAATATTCTTTAAAAAAACTACGTTTATAGGCTTTCAGAATATTCTTTAGAAAACCTTAAAATATCCTGTTAAAAATCGATGCTCAAAATACTTATTTAAAAATTTAGACGAGTCTCATAATTAGTATAGGTCCATGTTTTCACATTGATGTCGTAGAATGATCCCAATCGCAGTTTAGATATTTTGAAAGATTTGGCCCTTTATTCTGTTTTGATGAATCTAATTGGCCATTGACGTGTCCTCATGAAAGTCAGATCTTTAGATATTTTGAATATCCTCATTTTAAAACCAGTAAGGAAAGTAGTAAAGTCGGACGGGGCCGACTATATGATACACTTTCACCACTTTGGATATATTCAACAGATTAATCCTAACAGACATCGAGTGACCAAATGGACCATCGAGTGACGAAAATGCATGCATAAACATGTCATTCTGCAACCTATACTAAATTTTTCATTTGATCAGATATAGGGTTGCTTTTTACTATTGGACAATATTATGTAAATCAATATATATATATATCGAAATCTGAACCGATTTTAATGATACTTGTCAGAAATTGACTTATATTAACTTCAATACACAATTTACATAAAATCGGAAGAAAATATATATAGGAGCTATATCTAAATCTGAACCTATTTTCACGAAACTTAACACACATCATTCTAGACCTAATTCAGTACGCTGTGCCAAATTTCGTGCAAATCCAATGATATATAGGGACTTTGGTGCGCCATTTACCTTAAATAGGAAGTAACTATATCTGGGAGCTGTATCTAAATCTGAACCGATTTTCTCGAAACTTGGCACACATCCCTCTGGACCTAATTCAGTACTCTATGCCAAATTTCGTGCAAATCGAATGATATATAGGGTCTTTGGTGCGTCATTTACCTTAAATCGGGTGAAACTATCTATGGGAGCTATATCAAAATCTGAACCGATTTTTTCGAAACTTGGCACACATCCCTCTGGACCTAATTCAGTACTCAATGCCAAATTTCGTGCAAATCGAATGATATATAGGGACTTTCGTGCGTCATTTACCTTAAATCGGGCGAAACTATATGTGGGAGCTATATCTAAATCTGAACCGATTTTTTCTCAATTTCAATAGGGTTCGTCCTTGGGCCAAATAAGTCACCTATGCCAAATTTCATCCATTTCGGATCATAAATGCGACCTGTACTTTGTTTACAATTTAACATGGACGGACGGACAGACGGACATGCGTAAATCGACTCAGAAAGTTATTCTATGCATATTCTCAAAAGGAACCATTAGTCTATCTCGTTTCCTTTTGCCTGTTACAAACATATGCACAAAGACATAATACCCTGTACCACAGTGTGGTGAAGCGTATAAAAAGACTTAAGGGGACCCCCCCATTCTCGGTGTCAAAATTTTGGTTGATATAATTCGAATCTACACTGATTAAAGAATGTCTCTACAAAATTTCAAGTGAAAATCTCAAGATATCTTGAAGATATAGCCGATTTATTGTGTCAGCATCAAGTGACGGCTAAAGGGCTTCTCAAACTTTAAACGCGTTTTTCTCTAAACATTTTTTTGCGAATGGCGGGCACGATAACTCAAAAACTAATAATCCAATCGGTTCCAAATTTTGCAACGTTTCTCTGGGTGTGTATAGCTCTCGTATGAACTAGGATAAAGCCAATCGGTGAAGATCTTCCATATTTTTTAACTTGGTTTTTGGTAAAAAATCGGTAATCCAAAAATATTTTTTCAAAGGTCCACCATTTTGTTAATTTTAGAGCGAGGCCAATAATCCTAGTTCATACGAGAGCCAGACATGTACTCTTTCTAACACCGTTGGAATTTTCGGATTCCGATGTTCCAGTGAGGAGTTATCATGCCCGCCATCAAAAATAAGGACTTTTCTTTAATTAAATAAAAAAACAACAACAACAAAAACAATGTTTTTGTAAATTATTTTTCTTCTCTTTTAAATATTCAATTATATATGTGCAAAGTTACAAACCTTAACAAGCATTTGTATTCATTTACCAGCCCATTGAAAATCTTGAAAAATTAAAATCGAGAATGGAGGGGGTTCCCTTAATATTAATTTTGCAATTTTTATGATTTTTAGACACATTCATCGCAATTGTTTGGCTTATGTCATTTATTATAGTTTACTTACTATATTTATGGAATATTACAAATATTTACCTGAAATAAAAAAAATTAAATTATTAATTTTTTGTCACTTCACTTTTATTACAAAAGGAACACCCTTTTCTTTATAGAAAATACAAAAAAAAAATCATCTTCCTCGAAAAAGTTTATTTTAATATCCGTAATTTAAGCGAATAAAATTTGTAAAGGCTTAAAAATGTTAACGCTTGACTAACATACGACAATCCCCCCATCGCTCACACACACACACTCTACTTCTATTCCATCCAATGGCTACCCGCTTCAGTCTAAATATAATTTTCAGTGACATTATAGTCAAACTTGAAAAGTGGTCTGGTGTTATCTTGACACCCCCTGATTTATTCCACCACTTTGCTGTTGTCAAGTCACAAGGCAAGAGTCAAAAGACAATGACGGCCAATCATTGGCGAGTGAACAGAGAAGCCAAGGATAGGCAAACACTGGTGGTGATGTTGTTCCCTAGCAGTAGGGTTAGAAAATATTTTGACATTTGCCTTCTTTTTTTTCTTCCTCGCTTTTGCAGTCATTGTCATTAGATGTTAAGAGGGGTTTTTTTGGTTCTTAGTTTGGCTTGGTTTCTTCTCATTTCTATTCATTCCTTTTTAAAATAATTTTTTGTCTTTTTATTTTGGTAATTGTGGGTGTTTGCTTGAGTTTATTTCTCGTTTGTTTTCCTTAGACTTTTTTTGAAGTCCTTCACACACACACATACTTTTTGCAATAGAAAAAGTTACGATGAACCATTTACTATTCATTTGAATTCACTTGTGTAATAATGTCAAGGAGCTTCATACCAAGAAGGAAATCCCTGTTGACTAACAAAAAAGGGGTGGAATGTTCCTTGGCGGCAATGGGGGGAGGTGAAGAAATGACGACGAAAAATCATCGCACTTGAATTTTATTAGATAAAATTTCACTAATTTGACATTTTTCTGTTCTGTTTCTTTGTATATGTGTGTGTGTGTGTCTGCTTTCTTTTGTTTGACAACACTCTACTTGGTTTTCTGTTAATTTTAGGTTAGGTCTTAAAAAACGAAGCAATTGTTTTTCTTCGCTCTAATGGCCGATTTCTAATGGTTATGGTTATGTGTTTTTGGTGTTGTTTTGTGATAGTAATGAATACAAGTGGTGCTGCTGCTCTTGCGGGTTGGATGGTGGAGGTATTATTTGTTTTTATGTGGCTAACATCTCGACAAGCATTTTCGGTGTAATTGCCAAAATATATTTGAAAATATTTGGCAAAGTGTTTTTTTTAAGAAAGATCTCTTAAGACTGTTTAAATGAACGCTCTGCATAGGGATTTGTTTTACAAAGAAAAGACACAGGTCATTGAGTATGATAATCGTTATGATATTATTTTCCAAATAATTGAGTACCATATGACTCCTTCTGGTCCGTTTGTACCTCCTTTGTAACATTGTATATTTTGAAAATATTCTGGAAATAATTTGTTGATTAATCAAAAATTCAGAATACCAGAATTACAGCCACTTTGGTGGCAAATTTAGTTAAAATCTTCAAAATATCCAAATAAGTCGGGACCTTTATATGGAGACAATTACAGCACGTAGGTCTGATATTACTACTAAGACCGATAAAATTTCGAAAACGGGGGGACCTTTAACAGGAGGCTATACTAAAATGGAAAAATTAAAAAAAAAAATGTTAAATGTTCTTAAATATACGTATTTTAATATTTACGTATAGTTAAGCCTAAAATAAAGTGAGAACGTTTAATGGAGGTTAAGTTAATGATGGGCATGCCATTTCGAAGGGAGGATGTGTCTAAAATTTGCAACCTATCGAATTTGACATTAAATGCGTAGAAACTCCACTCTCATTAAAGTCAACGAAAAACTATACTTTGCAATTATTTTTGATGGCGGGCATGATAACTCATCACTGGAACATCGGAATCCGAAAATTCCAACGGTATTAGAAAGAGTACAAGTCTGGCTCTCGTATGAACTAGGATTATTGACTTCGCTCTAAAATTAACAAAATGGCGGACCTTTGAAAAAATAGTTTTGGAAAATCCCCGAATTTTGACCAAAAACCAAGTTAAACCAGTAAGGAAAGTAGTAAAGTCGGACTGGGCCGACTACACGATAACCATCACCACTTTGGGTATATTGTACATCTGTATGTATTTCTACAACCTGTGAAAACTTTAATTTCATTCGGGCAGATTTAGAGTCGTCTTCGTAACATGGGACAAATATATGGAAAACGTTTTATAGCAAAATTGATACACGCTATTCGGTACGCCGCACTGTTAAAAATTCAATTTCAATCAGACACGCGTTCGAAATATATATGGAAGCTATGGTTGAACCTGCATGAATTTCAACAAAACGCAATAGCGTCAAATCCAAATCCCAATTTGATAAATTTTTCAAAATTTCGTGTTAACCGGACAAATATTAGAAGTATGGAGAGCCATTTATGTAAAATCGGACGAATATATATATGAATATGTGAGAGCTATATAGAAATCTGAACCGATCCTAAACTTACCACACATCATTCTAAACACAATTCAGTACGCTATGTCAAATTTCGTGCAAATCCAAGAATATGTAGGGACTCTGGTGCAGCATTTACATAAAATCGGACGAATATATATATGATAGATATATATCTAAATCTGAACCGATTTTCACGAAATTTAACGCACATCGTTCTAGACTCAATTCAATACGCTATGCCAAAG
>NW_026874182.1:0-157221 GCF_032173495.1 Musca vetustissima | reverse complement strand
CACCTAGAGTTATGCTTTATATTTTGTTAATAAAACATTTATATTTTATTTTTAAATAAAACACTATAGTTAATAATATTTAAATTTGATTATTTTAAATTTTTCATTTATTAATAACTATTTCACAAATTTATAATTTCAGCGGAATGTATTAAACGATATTTACTTTTCTAGATCTAGAATACAACAACTCTCTTTTGTTAAAATACATCTTCTTATATTAAAGTAAAAACAATGGAATCAAAGTGAGAGTGGGTGAGGGAACTTTGAAAAGCAAGAGAATATTTATTAAGAGAATATTGAATAATGAGAAAGAAAGAGAATAATTAAGCTAAGAGAGATTCGCAGAATATTAAGTGATAGTGCTACTGGGAGTTATGTTTGGGGAGTAGAAATATGTATAAGGTACTACAATGTAACTCCCCCATCCCTTGTTATTACATTCCTCCTGGAATGTAAATTTTTACAAATAATAATATACAAATATTAATAGAAATCAAATTAGTTATAAAATATTAACAATTTAAGTAATACATTTTACACAAATGATGTTATTTTAACTTTTCTCTTTAAATTTTTTTCTATCATAAAGGTATTCATATATTGTTTTAAATTTGGGTTTGCCTCTCTCATAATAATTAATGTAGCAAATGTTTACATCATTAAATTTATTTTTATATCTTTGCTTTTCTTTCCCCCTTAATTGTAGTTTCAAATAATTCTCATATGGTAGGTTTTTAACTGAATGGAAATTGGAATTAATTATTTGAAATAAGGAATACTCTGATAACTTTGCCTTAATATGTTAATATTTATATCATTTTGGTTTTTAAATATTTTAGCGTTTTTCATTTCATGTTTATAGTAATTACCACTATGTTTCTTGAAATTATTATTTAAATATATTTTAGTCTCTTTTACTCGTGTCGAATTCGGAGATGACTTTTCTGTAGTGTGGTCTTTCAATGATATTACAAAATCTTGGTTTAAAAGTTTATAATTTTCTTCAAGCGAATATTTTGAAATATCTAAAGATAGCTCAGGTTTTGTGTAAAGATCTGAATGCATATTATATTTGGCATCTGGCATATTACATTCCAGTGTTTTTTCAGAATCATCAACAATATTTAAATCGATCAAACTAGTACCTATTGTTAAATGGGATAGAGATCTTTGGCTGTCATGTGAAAATTTGGCTCTTCAACAGTTCCTATATCCATAGAATCCTGATTATCATTATTAAAAATAATTTGGTTGAAATTTCTACTTAACTGTCTATGAGCACTATTATATTCATTGGTGGCGTCATGTTCCGGTAATTTATGTCCATTCATAAACTCAAAACTACTTGCATGTGTGTTTCTATTTTGGTCATAATTTTCATTGAATTGTCTACAGTTATTATTTCTATTATTTAAACAAATCTCAGGTTTATAATTTATATTGGTCGTCTCCTGATTGTTGTTATTGTAAATTTGTCGTGGGCTAGAATTAAAATGTCTTTGTTTACTGCTCTCATTATAATTGCCATTTTCATTGAAATATTCAACAAATTGCTTGTCTTTATTATACAAGGAATTGCCTGATGTATTATTTAAATTTATACAATCCGAACTGTTGCTAAAGTAATTTCTATAATGTGTTGAATCTGTACTTTGTGGATATTTATTTCTATTTTCTGAATCAGGATTAAATCTGTAATAGTTGTTGAAGTGATCATTATATTGTGTTTGTGGAAAACGTTTCTCATGTTTATTATGATAAAAATTGTTTCTGTTATTAATCTCAAAATGATTATAGAAGTATTGAGTTTCTACTAGTATTTCCTTGGCTTCTGAAAGACTAACTGGATTCCTGGCATTTAAAATTAATTTGGCTTCACTAGGGAGTTTATTTATAAAAATTTTCAGTACCATTTGTTCATTATTTGTACATTTATACCACTCATTATCTTCGACTGTCGCTCTTAAATTTAATTTGGTTAATAAGCTTATTATATGTTCATACATCTCTTCAATACTTCCTCTCAATTCTGATGTTTTTATTTTATTTACAATGCTCTCTATACTCTCTGTTATACTGAAATTAGATTTTAATACTTGTTTGACCTCTTCCCAATTTGTGGGACTATTATTATTAATAAGAGCAATGTTAGCTTTGTTTACTATTTTATGCCGGATTTGTAAATCAAATAAAGTTTCGTATGTATGTTCAACATATTGCCTTATCTCTTCTATTGATCTTATAAAGAGTGGGAGTTCTTCAGCTTTGCCATCGAAATCAGGAACGCTCTTAAGAAATTCAAAAACATTGTATGTTGCCATGTTGAATGTTGTGTTCTTCCTTTAATTTATTTTCTTCAAATTGGGGAGGGGGAATGGTGGTTTGGTCTAATATTCTGGTTGTTGATTTTGTTTGTATTGTTGTTGGCTAATTGTTGTTGTTATTATGATTGCAATTTTTGTGATTCTGCATTGATGTTTAAATTCGTGGAGTGGGTAAACTGTTTTGATGTGATGATGGGTGGTCTTCGGTCACGTACGCATGAAATTTTGCAACGTCTAATTTTAAAGTTTTGTTATGTCTTCAAAATTGTTGTTTTTTTTATTTGTTAATTCGTTGATGATGTGGTGTTATTTGTTGTAATCAAAGTGTATCAAAACTGGAGTTCATTGAAGGTACAGTTTCGTATAAAATTATTAGTTGCAATTTGTACATGAATATTTTGTTTTTCTTCTTATGATGATCGAGGAATTTTGCAATAAGGCGTTTAGACTATACTTCTTTTGTTATACTTTGTTAGTTTCTTTGATTTGTTACAATTTCTTAGGATTATTAGAAAAGTCATATATAAGTTCTTTCAAGATATTTGATCAAATATAAGCTATTTTTCATTCATTCTTTACTTTAAAAACGTTTTTTGTTAATTATTTGTTCAATATTTGTTTTAGAAAATTTTCTGTTCACATTTTTTTATTTTTTCCACTTGTTAGTTTATTTTTTATCTATTAGATATTATTATTAAACACTAGATTATTGTTTGTAATATTTGAAAAGACTTTTTATTTTCACAATATTTTTATCAATAATACTTTTAAATGTTCTTTTTGGATTTTAGCAGTAGTGGAAAAATCTTTAAGAAATGCTTTGATAATTTCTTAATATTTTTATCCGAAGTTCCGACTGCGCCAGTTATGCTTTATATTTTGTTAATAAAACATTTATATTTTATTTTTAAATAAAACACTATAGTTAATAATATTTAAATTTGATTATTTTAAATTTTTCATTTATTAATAACTATTTCACAAATTTATAATTTCAGCGGAATGTATTAAACGATATTTACTTTTCTAGATCTAGAATACAACAACTCTCTTTTGTTAAAATACATCTTCTTATATTAAAGTAAAAACAATGGAATCAAAGTGAGAGTGGGTGAGGGAACTATGAAAAGCAAGAGAATATTTATTAAGAGAATATTGAATAATGAGAAAGAAAGAGAATAATTAAGCTAAGCGAGATTCGCAGAATATTAAGTGATAGTGCTACTGGGAGTTATGTTTGGGGAGTAGAAATATGTATAAGGTACTACAATGTAACTCTAGGGATACGTAGTCGAGCGCAAAACTCGACTTTTAGACTTTTCGATTTTTGCCTCTGACTAAAAAGTCGACTTTTCGATCTTTCGATTTTGTCAAACCTATTCAAAATCGATTTTCGACTTTTACCAAATAAAGCAAAATCGAATAAAAATTTAATTTTTTATAAGAACTGTTGTCAACAGATGAAAAAATGTGTAATTTTTGGACAATTTCGGCTTTGTGATAATAAACTAAGAATTTATGAATAAAATCGAAAGTCGATCTTGAAAAGTCGACTTTGCGATTTTCTCAAAGGTCAAAAGTCGACTTCGAATTTTAGACTTTTCAATACAAAATGTCGATTAATCGATTAGTCGAAAGTCGATTTACTTATCCCTACTGCCGCCACGTGACCATGAAACAGATTACTTTTTGCTTTGAAGTGCTTCTTCCATGAACAAATTGAGTTGGACTTCGGAGACGCTAAGGCATAGAACCATGATTCACCATATATAACGATCGGATTTTGTTAACCTCAGTTATATGGCTAATGAGGGCATATACGACAAAAATAAACCCAATTGAAATATTGTTTTTAGACCCCATGTTTCTATGTTTGAGGCAGAAAATTGTGGCTCATTGAAATATTTGATTTAGATGCCATGTTTCTTTGGACCAAATCCGTTTCATACTATTTGGAGTCGATTTACAAATGTCTAGACTTTTCAATACAAAAAGTCGATTAATCGATTAGTCGAAAGTCGATTTACTTATCCCTACTGCCGCCACGTGACCATGCAACTGATTGATTTTTGCTTTGAAGTGCTTCTTCCACGAACAAATTGAGTTGGACGTCGGAGACGCTAAGGCATAGAACCACGATTCACCATATATAACGATCGGATTTTTTTAACCTCAGTTATATGGCTAATGAGGGTATATACGACAAAAATAAACCCCATTGAAATATTGTTTTTAGAATCCATGTCTCTATGTTTGAGGCAGAAAATTGTGGCTCATTGAAATGTTTGATTTAGATGCCATGTTTCTTTGGACCAAATCCGTTTTATACAATTTGGAGTCGATTTACAAATGTCTAACCGTTTGTCTGGCTGGTCCACACTATAACTACTGAAAGTGGTAACCGAATTGATCTAAACTTTACACATCGTAATATTTCTTCAAAACTAAGAACATGTTTGGAATTTTGGAATACGGGTCCCCCTCCTTCTGGTACCTCTCCCACAAAATGGTCAATAAGTTGCGGAATATTCTTTTTTAGAATAACCTTCGCACAACCTAATACAATATGTTAACCAATCTTGTACAATGTTTGAATATGGGATATATCGACCCATATCTTCTAGTACTCCCACAGCCAAGGACCAATATTGTGGAATCTTTTAAAGCTTATATGAAACGAACGGAATATCTAATAATATTTATATAGCCTAGATCAAGTCCCATCCTTCTCCAAATTAACATAATATATAGAACAAGTGAAAAATCGTTAAGTTCGGCCGAAATTTGGATACCCTCCACCATAGATGTACTGAGAGGTACTAGAAACGAAAATATAGGGAACATACCAAAAAATGGACCTATACCGACATTTCTAAAGAGGGATTATGTAAACCATAATACAAATATCAGAAATTTTTAATGGATAATTATACCCTCAGCCTTATGGCTAAGGTGAAAATGTGCTTCTAGACCCCATGTTTCTTCGAACCAACTCCCTTTCAGAAAATTTAGATGTCATCCAAACTTTGCCCATCTTATAATTTCTTCCAAACTTAGTTTCAAAGATGGGGAATATCGGTCAACTCCTTCTGGACCTCCACACAGGGCTATAGTTTGTTATCGAACCTTACGTTAAAATTTCTTATCTCGCTATCCTCCGCAGGAGAAATGATTACAACAGAGTCTTAGAACCAAACTCAAAACGCGGAACAAGTCAGATAACTATTTTAATATAAACCAGTAAGGAAAGTAGAAACGTCGGACTGGGCCGACTATATGATACCCTTCACCACTTTGGGTATATTCAACATATGTATCCTAACAGACGTCGTCGGAATACAAATTTCAGTACGTTGTGTCAATCAATTTACATTAAATAGGACTAAAATATATATGGGAGCTATAACTAAATCTGAACCGATTTTCACGATACTTATAACACTTCATTACCCTATGCAAAATTTTGTTCAAATCGAAAGTTATATAGGGACTTCGGGGCACCATTTATATAAATTCGGACGAAACTATATATGGGAGCTATATCTAAATATGAACCGATTTGCACGAAACTCATCACACGTCATTCTACACTTAATTCAGTACGCTATGCCAAAATTCGTGCAAATCTAATGATTTTCAGGGACTTTGGTGCACCATTTAGTTAAAATCGGACGAAACTATATATGGGAGCTATATCTAAATCTGAACCGATTTTCACGAAACTTAACACACATCATTCTATACTTAATTCAGTACGCTATACCAAAATTCGTGCAAATCAAAAGATTTGCAGAGAATTTGGTGGAACATTTACCTAAAATCGGGCGAAACTATATATGGGAGCTATATCTAAATCTGAACCGATTTTCTCGAAATTTATCACATATCATTGTCGCCTTAATTTAGTACGCTATGCCAAAAGCAAATATAATGATTTCAGGGACTTTGGTGCACCATTTACCTAAAATCGGACGAAAATATATATGGGAAAATATATATAGCCCATCTTCGAACTTAACCTGCCTGCAGACAAAAGACGACTCTATGCAAATTTTTGGGGCTCTATTTCAATTCGTTTAGACGCTAGAGTGATTACAACAGACAAACGGACAGACGGCGTGCTTAAATCGTCTTAGAATTTTACGCTGATCAAGAATATACATACTTTATAGGGTCGGATTGATTAATGATATACCCTCCATACTATGGTGGAGGGTATAAAAATTGTTAATCTCATATGAAGCATCATAGGTACTTCCCCTTATTTTCCATTTCATCGTAAAACTTCGATCATTAAGCTCGACTAGGGATAAGTAAATCGAGTTTTTGTATTGAAGTCGAAGTCGACTTTTGATCTTTTCCAGATCGACTTTCGATTTTCTTCATAAATTCCATGGAAAAAGTACCACATCGAAATATTGGTTTCGGATCCCCAGTGTCTTCGGAAAAACATCGTTTCAGACAATTTGGGGTCGATTTGGAAATGTTGGTGTGCCTATGCACATACAAAGTTTTCTTCCAAACTTACATCCCGTTCGAATATAAAGAAAATCTTCCCATTTTATGGATAATTCATGATGGCGGTTGTAAAATGATTGTTGTGTTTTTTTTATTCTCAAAATGTTTCTGCCTTTTTTTAGTTAAAACAAATTTTCATCGGTACCACTCTAATGTAACATCAGCAAAATTTCCATAGCAACAAAACCTGAATTTCGTTACTGCCAGTTGCAGTCCAGACAACCCGATGGCGGACTCTTTAGAACCGGTTAAGTTCAATCGGACAATTGCAATCATGTTTTGTATGAGCTTATTTTTAGAGCATTGATTGTTTTCCACTGACCAACAGCGTTCGGAGGATAAATTGTCGCTGGTTGCCACTGAAATGTGCGTTGGATGACGTTCATATTTGTTCCAGACGAAACTGCTGCCAGCATCTTGGAGCCGGCGCGAAAATAAGATTTGTTGCTAAAAATAACCTCAATATCAAGTCATTCAGTCAGTCAGACAGTCTGCCAGCCAAACAACATTTAGGAGTAGAGGGCAATGGACTTTCAAATATATTGTCTGGCATCAACTGCAACAACAACAAGAACAAGACAAAGAAATCGTGTCATGCTGTGGCTCCAACATGGTCAATTATTTTGGCTGAGTTGGCAATGGATTATGGATTTATTTGACTTGTCTTTTGGAATAGCTAAGAATATCTGAAGATTATTTGTGGGTGCTACAATTGAAAAGGAGGTCTACCAGAAGGCCTTTAGGGTCTTGAGTTTCCGAAAAGATATGATAATTTTACATGACAGCAATGTGAAGCTAAGTTTTTTATCTACATTTCACCAAATACGGCGGGCAAAACTTTCCAGCACTTCACCTTATGATCTATTGTCCGAACATCAGCTGATCACGACTTCATGTAATTTGTGTAATTTTATAATGACGCACAAAAAGTAATTAACCGCCAGTGGAAAAAAGATAATTTTGAACACTTAATTAGATCGTGTTTTAAGAGTATTCAACAACTTTTTAAGAACATATTACTTTTTGTTATTTTTTAACTTTTAGTATACAACCTTGCGAAAGGTTAGTGAATCACATCGCTTTGAAGAAAAAAACCCCATCTGAATGACGTAAATTATTCGAGGGGAATTTAACGTTGAATTGTAAACAATTAAAATATAAACAAGTGAAAAAGTGTTAAGTTCGGCCGGGCCGAACTTTGGATACCCTCCACCATAGATATACTAACAGGTACTAGAAATGAAAATACAGCGAACATACCAAAAATTGGACCTATACCGACATTTCTAAAACGGGATTATGTAAAGAAACATAAAAAATTCAGAAATTTTTAATGGATAATTATACCCTCAGATTTATCGCTATTAACACGGCGAAAATGTGGCTAATCGAAATATTGATTCTAGACCCCATGTTTCTATGGACCAAATCCGTTTCAAAAAATTTAGATTTCATCCAAACTTTGTCCATCTTATTCTTTCTTCCAATCTTAATTCAAATTCGAAAATGGGGAATATCGGTCCACTTCTTCTGGAACCTCCATACAGGGGCTAGGTCTAAATGCGGGTTATAGTTCATTATCGAACCTTACGTTCTACTTGTTTATCTCGATATCCTCCACAGGTGAAATGATTACATCAGAGACTTAGAACCAAACTCAAAACGAGGAACAAATCAGGTAACCATTTTAATATAAAAAAGGGGGTTATATGAGGACTACCCCAAAAAAATTGGGGGTACCCTTATATGGGGGCTATCGGAAAAGAATGGACCTATATTCATAATTTTGTGTGGAGAGATTTGGGACCTATTAAGAACTCAAAATACTAAATTACAGCTAATTCGGCGGAAAAATACAATCAAAATCCCCAAAATATTGAAAATTAGGAGGTACCGTTATATGGGGGCTACCAGAAAAAGTGGACCTATATTTATAATTTTTTGTGGAGACATTTATTACCCAATAAGAATTCAATGTAGCAAATTTCAGCGAATTCGGTTGAAAAACGCGCTCAAGAACCCCAAAATACCGAAAATTGAGCTGTACCGTTATATGGGGGGTACCAGAAAAAAATGACCTATATTTATAATTTTTAGTAGGGAGATTTGGTACCCAATAAGAACTCAAAGTACCAAATTTCAGCGAATTTGGTTGAAAAACGCGCTCAAGAACCTCAAAATACCAAAAATTGGTGGTACCCTTATATGGGAGCTGTCCGAAAAAATGGACCTATATTTATAATTTTTAGTGGGGAGATTTGCTACCCAATAAGAGCTCAAAGTACCAAATTTCACCGAATTCGGTTGAAAAACACGCTCAAGAACCCCAAAATACCGAAATTTGGGGGGTACCCTTATATGGGAGCTATACCTAAACGTGGACCGATAGAGCCCATCTTCGAACTTGACCTGCCTGCAGACAAAAGACGACTATATGCTAAATTTTGAGGCTCTATCTCAATTCGTTTAGACGCTAGAGTGATTACAACAGACAGACAGACGGACAGACGGACATGGCTAAATCGTCATAGAATTTTACGCTGATCAAGAATGTATATACTTTATAGGGTCGGAAATGATTGTTTCGATGGGTTACAAACGGAAAAACAAAACTAATATACCCTCCATACTATGGTGGAGGGTATAAAAATAAAATAGAACAATGACTTGTCATTCATTCGATAATATCGTTGGTCTAGACAGTCAATGTTTGTGTCAAAAGCAATAACACGTGTTTTTATTGTTGTTGGTTTTTTTAAAGAAAGTTCATTAAACCAACAGACGTAGGTTGTTGAATCTCTAGAAAAAAGACTTTCAGCAATTAACATGAAGAGAGTGTAGAATATCGGTAGAACAGCATAGAGTGTTATAAAATAATGAACAAATTTTTGCAATGCTTTTATGTATACCCGAAATTGTTATAAACTCCGCCATGAGTTGGACATTAAGACAAAGACCTAAAAACGATCCAGACTTTGATTTTTTATTAGTAGGAAAATTTGACACCCAATGCAAACTTAAAGATAATCAGTAAGGAAAGTAGTAAAGTCGGACGGGGCCGACTATATGATACCCTTCACCACTTTCGATATATCCAACAGATGAAACCTAAAAGACGTCGAATTTTTAAAGGACCAGGGACAAAATTATGAAAATCAATTATAAGCATATATATATATATATAAGCTATATCAAAATCCAATCCGAAAACTTGCCACACGTTATAGTAACTTCTGTACGTAGAGCAAAATTTTGTGCCGATTGGACCCACCATGGTAAAGCATTTAAAACCAACTTCTACGTTATTCTAAATCCAGTACGTTGTGGAAAGTTTGTGCCAATTTTGTGTAAAATCGGACGACACCATTTACATCCAAATCTGGACCGATTTTCAGGAAACTTCACACACACATCATTCTAGAACTAATTCATTACGCTATACCAAATTTCGTGCAAATCGAAAGATATATAGGGACTTTGGTACACCATATACATTAAATCGGACAAAACTATAAATGGGAGCTATATCTAAATCTGGACCGATTTTCAGTAAACTTAACACACATCATTCTAGAGCTAATTCATTACGCTATGCCAAATTTCGTGTAAATCGAAAGATATATAGGGACTTTGGTATACCATTTACATAAAATCGGACGAAAATATGTATGGGATCTATATATAAATCTGGACCGATTTTCAGGAAACTTAACACACATCATCAAAACCGAATCCTCTTAACCATACTAAAATTCAAAAAAAAAATTTGTTTTAATTCAAAAATTAATTTATTTTATTTTCCGATATCTTCATGTTTCTATTTGTTTTACGCCACTATTAAACCGCATTTCAGTGTGATTTGAAAAGTATGCAAAGAAAACAAATGTGTTTAAGCATTTGTGAAGAAATTCGCGAATTACAACGAATAGGAATTCATTTAATTTGTATTAAAAATACAAGATTTAAAACCGCTATAACTTTTGGGCGCAGCATCCGAATTTGTGAACGTGAACAGATTTCGAATCAGCATATTTTTCTTAACCTATGTACAAAAAATCATAAATGTGCTCGCAAAAAAAATTTTTTTAATGGAATTTTAAAAGAATTTTGTAATTTCCCATATATGAAAGAAAAAAGTCTGAAACCATCGATAGTATCGATAGTTTGCGAACACTAGTTTAAAGATTTAAGTGAATTCCCCTTTAGACCGTACAAACAATTTTTACTGGTCAAATTCCCTTTTTTACACGTTTTTTTTTTACACGGCTTCTTCTGAGACATTTTTGCCACTCTGTGCTACAGGGTATTATGACTTTGTGCAGATATTTGTAACATGCAAAAGGAAACGAGATAGACCCCTTTTAAGAATGAACCTAGCATCACTTTCTGAGTCCATTTATGCATGTCCATCCGTATGTCTGTCCAAGATGAAATGAAAACAAATAAATCGGCTCAGATTTAGATATACCACCCATATATATTTTCGTACGACTCTATGTAAATTGTGCACCCCAATTCCAATATATGTTCGGTTGAGATCAAATTTTGCATGACCTACTGAATTAGATCTAGAATGATATGTGTTAAATTTCGGTGAAATCGGTATAGATACAGATGCAATGTATATATTCTTCCGATTTTATGTAAATGGTGCCCTTGACTCCTAATGATTGTCCGATTTCGAAAGAAATTTGGAATTCCTTACCGAATTGAGTTTATATTACTGTGTGTGTAAATCAGTTTCTATAGTAAATAACCTATACTTCTTTCGATTTACTTTATATCGGAATATATCTTAATGTATCCTACAATATTTAATAATCATGGGATCATATCCTGTATATAACGCAAGTGGTGAAGGGTCGGCTCCGTCCGAATTTTGAACATTCATAACTTATTTTATTTATAGCCGAACTTTTTTACCCTCCACCACGAGGTTCGCATTCCAGCTATCTGAAAACGACCGGGACTTTTATAGGGGGAGATATGCAATGCTACATTTTTGTAAGTAGATGTAACGCCCAATGAAAATGTCAATGTACCGAATAACGATGGCAGAATTTTATATGAATGGATGATATGATTTTTTCAGAATAAATCTATGTTTGTAACAGTAATTTTTTGCATTTTGTACCCTCGCGAAATGAAATCCTGCATACGGCCCTGTCTTCGGAGTAGAAGCAATGAATGGAGACCCCATACCGATTGAATATTTTGAGGTATTGCAAATGGAATGAAGAATTTAATAATAATTTCTTTGGACCAAATCTTGGAATATGGGTCCACTACTTCTAGTACCTGCCCCACAAAATTGTTCATTATGAGAATTTTTATTGCTAAAATAGAATGGCCTGATATTTTTTTTTGTCAGGATATTTGTTTGGGGCAATTGCAGGTTATGACATGTCTTCAGTCAAATCAAACCACCGGATCCAGTTAACTCTTAATTAAAGTCGATCCCGTTCGACTTTGAACCTTTAGAAAATACATTTTCTTCGAAGTTATATTTTCAGGAGACAGCAATCAAAAAATTGCGCACTAACAATTCATCTACAGTCTACATTTTCAGTGTCCAACAGACAGTGTAGAATTTATTTACAACTACTCTTCATGAATCAAACAGCTGTAAATAATGGCAATTTAACTATTTAATTTACCCCTATCATTGAGCCCTTGAGTCGAATGGTTGTGGTCTAATCAAATAATTATTGCAATAGACCGGCTGGAACATCGACGTCCTCATTGGACGAACACTGCGTCTTTCGGTTTGCAGTTAACTTCGTCACCAGACATAAATGGCAAAGGTATGATTATAGCCAACCTGTCTGTTTATCTGTCTAGCCATGTGGCCTAAGGTCTGGTCTAATTTTACAGTTAAGTAATTAAATGGTGACGGTAGACAGAAATACCTAGATTGATAAACTTGCATACATGCGAACATGTGTATGCGGTTGATTGGTTGCACATACACACACACATACATACATAATTGTTGGGGGGTAATAATGTAATACTGCAGGTAACAGAAAAGTAAAACGTAGTTAAAAATAGAGAACAAGTCTAATTTTTACCACAGATAGCCTTAAGGAAGCTAATAAAATCTCTTTCTGAGTCGATTCATGCATGTCCGTTCGTATGTCTGTCCAAGTTGAAATGTAAACAAATAAATCGGCTCAGATTTAGATATACCACCCATATATATTTTCGTACGACTCTATGTAAATTGTGCACCGCAATTCCAATATATGTTCGGTTGAGACCAAATTTCGCATAACGTACTGAATTAGATCTAGAATGATATGTGTTATATATCGGCGAAATCGGTTTAGATATAGATTCCGATTCTTCCGATTTTATGTAAATGGTGCCCTTGACTCCTAATGATTGTCCGATTTCGAAAGAAATTAGGAATACCTTACCGAATTGAAACGTAGTTAAAATTAGAGAACAAGTCTAAATTTTACCACAGATAGCCTTAAGGACGCTGGTTACATCGATATTATATTTTTCTTTGGGGAATTAATTGAAGGCCCACATCTCAGGGCCTTCAATATTTTCCTTTGGGAAATTTATTATTCCTGAGATGTGGGCTTCCAAAATTGCGAAAGTGTACCCTTGGGATCAAACTTTTTAAAATTCTCCAAAGCCGTGCCAATCAATTTAAAGCGGTTGACTACATACTTCATGTGATATGAGCCTCCGAAGTTTGGCAAGATTTGGCAAAATTTGTTATTAGCCAAAGTCATATGGGTATATCTTTGAAGCAAATAGAAAGAGAGAAGACGATTATCGTTAAAATAATTAAATTTTTGTAATCGGGACAATCTGACCGGCTATAAATTGTTGCCCGTATTGGCTTAAAAATGTGTGAAAAAACATGGAAACTATATAGGTCTCAGCGGAACTTTAAAGGGCCATATCTACCAAAATATGAATTTCCGCAAGAACATAAGTATATAAGTTGTAATCAAGGTATCTAGGACTACTTATGGTGAAACATTTAAAACGATCCTTGCTATAATTGATCCGAAATTATTTTTCAAGGTACAAACATCCTGAGTGTAGCTGCAGATACTGGTACATATATATATATTTGTGTCGAATGCTTTCCCTGAAACATGAAGTTTCAGATACCCATAGCTTCCCCCTAGTTAAAATACGACGCATTTTTAAAAGTTCAATACACGCCCTAGGCATGACTGTAGCATTCCGACATTGTATGATAAAGACCACTTTGTTTACAATCGTTTGGAGCGGTTAGTTACGAATAAACCGTCACGATCAAATAAATCAACAGACTGCTAGACTGTCTGCCTCACACATGCACACACACACACACACACACACACATTTAAATAAGCAACAATGTTGAAAAAATTAATGTAGATAAATTTGACACCTAGACACGGGGAAAGATAATAATTTTCATAAGCAACAGGTTGGCCGTAAATAGATTAATGAGTGACAAACATACACCCTTTTCACAGACGTTGTCTTTACTACTTGCAACTTTGTAATACTGTTCCCTACTTTAGGTATGTGCAGATTGTGGCTTTATATACTGAGACATAATTTGTTATATATTCGGGAGTAATATATATATTAATCTTCATAGATTTGATTAAAACATAACATATATTCTTCTGTACCGAATTTATTTGTAGGTGCTAAATTATTTAATCGATTAAAAAAAAAAATAAACCTGCCACATGTCTTTCTATGCGATCCCATTGGATGTTAAAAAGTTCTAGCTCCACTTCCATCCGAAGTGTCTGTAATTTGACTTTCCGGATGTATGGATCCTTATGTGGAGGATTCCCTAAAAATTGAATCAATATTGATCATATTTAGTAGGACGTTTTTACAATCCATGGGAACCCGAAAAATCAAATTATAGAGCGAATTCGGTTGAAAAACATTTCCAAAACCCCCAAAATATCGAATAGTGGGGGTTACCATCATATGGAGGCTACTCGGAAATATGGGCCAACTCATAGAAAATCGAAAATATTAAATTGCTCCCAAAGTAGTTGCAACTCGTGCTTATGCTTCCCAAAAAAAAATCTTTGGGATGTAGAGTTATATGGGGGTCCCCTTAAAGGTGGATCAGTATTGGAATATACTTTCGGTAGGAAGACTTACTACCATGCCACAACCCAAAATAAACCAGTAAGGAAAGTTCAAAAGTCGGACGGGCCGACTATATGATATCCTTCACAAATTTGGTTACATGCAAGACTACAATATCCTGTAGATAGAACGGTCATAGAATCTTTGGAGGACCATTGAGATGAAATCGGGCGAAATTAAATGTTCTATCTAGATAAATATTTGAACCAATTGAAAAACCCCATACACATACCATTCTGAAATCAATGAAAAATTATACATAAGACCTATATCAAAATCTGAACCGATTTCAACAAACATTATAATGCATCATTTTTTTCTCAATAGCATTCGCTATGCAAAATTTTACTCAATCCGACAAATATTGGGAGTTTGGACAAAACTATATATAGGAGCTACATCTAAATCGGAACCGATTTTAACAAAACTTCGCAGACATCAGTCTGGATCTAATTCAGATCTCTGTGCAGTATTTTGTCCCAATCGGACAAATATTGGGAGTTTGGTGCGTCATTCACAAAAAATCGGACGGAACTATATATAAGAGCTATATCTAAATCTGAACTGATGAAAAAAAAAACTTCGCAGACTCTGTGCAAAAATTTTTACTCAATCAGACAAATATTGGGAGTTTGGACGAAACTATATATAGGAGCTATATCTAAATCTGAACCGATTTTAACAAAACTTCGCAGACATCAGTCTGGATCTAATTCAGATCTCTGTGCAGTATTTTGTCCCAATCGGACAAATATTGGGAGTTTGGTGCGTCATTCACAAAAAATCGGACGGAACTATATATGGGAGCTATATCTAAATCTGAACCGATTTCAACAAAACTTCGCATACATTAGTCGTGTCCTAATTCAGTACTCTGTGCAAAATTTTGTGCCAATCGGACAAATATTGGAAGTTTGGTGAATTATACACATAAAATCGGATGAAACTATATATGGGAGATATATATAAATCTGAACCGATTTTAATAAAACTTCGCAGACATCAGTCTGGACCTAATTCAGAACTCTGTGCAAAATTTTGTGCCAATCAGACAAATATTTGGAGTTTGGTGCATCATTCACATAAAATCAGACGACTATATATGGGAGCTATATCTAAATCTGAACCGATTTTCTCCAATTTCAATAGGGTTCGTCCTTGGGCCAAATAAGTGAACTGCGACCTGTACTTTGTTAACAAAAATAAATGGACGGGCGGTCGGACGGACATGCGTAAATGGACTCAGAAAGTGATTTTATGCATATTCTCAAAAGGAACCATGGGTCTACCCCGATTCCTTTTGCCTGTTACAAACATATACACAAAGATATAATACCACAGCGTGGTGAAGGGTATAAATATTACAACCAATTCGGCTAGAAACATGTGCCCAAGACCATCAAAATACCGAATATTTGGGGGAGTACCGTTTTAGTGGGGCTACCTCGAAACAATAACCAATATTGATAATTTTCTCAGACAGATCTGACATCAAACGTGAATGCAAAATACAAAATGCAACTAACAAAATTCCGAATAATTGGGGTATTAGTATATGGGGCTACACCAAAAAAGTGGAACAATAATTGTGGTTAGGAAGCAATGAGAACCAAACCTAGGAAATTACAGCCAATTCGGTTGAATAACCTTTTAAAAATCCTGATAATACCGTATATTTGCGTTACCTTTATAGGGGGGGCTATATATTTCACTTTCAATACCGATCATTCGAGGTGTTGCAAACGGAATAACAAATTTATTATACACACCACCTTAGCCCCCATGTAAAGGTACCGGCCCAGTTTAATTAATTTTACATCTGAAGTGGATTAAAGGAAAAAAGGACCATGTTCTAACTTAGTTGCCGCGCATTTAATGTACTTTTATAGTCCTAGTGATTTTTTTCAACCGAAGAGGCTAGTATTTTGTATTCTTGGTTCTAGGTAAGTAAACATCTACTCACAAAATTTCCAAAAGGTCCATATTTTCAGGTAACTTCGAAAGAAAAAAACTTTTCTTAACATCCGGTAATTTTTAAATAGTCATAGTTTTCTCCCATTTTATTGGCCCCATGCAAATTTTTCCAACCGAAGTGACTGTTTTTACCAGAGAAAACTTCCAACATAGTCACATGTTTCCTATGTTGAAAAACAATCTTTTTCAACATAGGACCATTTTTGACGAAGTCATAATTTCCGCCCATTTTATGTATTTTAATAGTCGCAATCAATATGAGAACATTTGCCAATGTCTCCAATCGAATTTGTTGTTTGTGGTTAAAGACATTTTTCACCTTGACAAATATCCCATATCGAAGTGGGCGCTAGCTTGTACACTGGGCAGTTTCACATAAATGTTTAGCATATTTTTCACAACCAAAATGGAAATATCTCGTCATTACAAAAATCGCATATGAAGGTCCCGTTCGTTTTCGGTATTTGTAAGGTTTTAGGTGGGTTCTTAGGTCCATGTTAAGACATAGCTCACGTATAAGTGTCCCGTCCATTTTCGGTGATTATAGATGGGTTATTAATTTTTAAAATTGGATTCATGTGTGGACAAAGCTTCCGTAAGATGGACCCACTATATTTTCATCTCATTTTGCATGGTTCTAAACGGGTTCTAGAGAAGTTACACCATATTTTGCGGTATCTTAAACTTTCCATCATAGGTACCTGTAATTTTATTTCAACCTCCAGAGAGTTAATTTACAATTCAAATGCTCGTTTGATATAGCCGCCATTAAATGATCCTAACCAATTTTAAGTAGTTTATATACCGGCGACATTTTTTACATTTTTCCGGACGTTGATATTCTTGTTTGTACCTTAAAGGTCCTGGTTGAATTTTTTAACCTAAGGCTTTGTAATTTGGTACTAAGTTTTCTCAGAGTATAAACTTCCTGGAAAAATGTACAATATAAAGACTGGACCGATTTTTATACCCTTCACCACACTGTGGTACAGGGTATTATGTCTTTGTGCATATGTTTGTAACAGGCAAATAGAAACGAGATAGACACATGGTTCCTTTTGAGAATATGCATAGAATCACTTTCTAAGTCGATTTATGCATGTCCGTCCGTCCGTCCGTCTGTCTGTCTGCCCATGGTAAATTGTAAACAAAGTACAGGTCGCATTTATGATCCGAATTGGATGAAATTTTGCATAGGTCACTTATTCGGCCCAAGAACGAACCCTATTAAAATTGGGAAATATCGGTTCAGATTTAGATATAGCTCCCATATATATATATATATATATTTAACCGATTTAATGTAACCGGTCCCTATATATTTTTCGATTTGCACGAAATTTGGTACAGCATAATCATTTAGAATGATGTCTGCCAAGTTTTGTGAAAATCGTTTCAGATTTAGATATAGCTCCCATATAAGCCTAGAGTGATGTCTGCCAAGTTTCGAGAAAATCGGTCCAGTTTTAGATATAGCTCCTATATATAGTTTCGTCCGATTTCATGTAAATGGTGCCCCAAAGTCCCTATATATCTTTCGATTTGCACGAAATTTGGCATAACCTACTGAATTGAGCCTAGAGTAATGTCTCCCAAGTTTCGAGAAAATCGGTCCTAATTTAGATATAGCTCCCATATATAGTTTCGTCCGATTTTATGTAAATGGTCAAATCGCTTAAGAGCTTCCATATATTTTTCGCCCGATTTCAAGTAAATTGGGCATTGGGCAAATTGGGCAAACTCCTGGCACAACGTACAAAATTGAGCATAGAATTACGTAGTTGCATTTTCTAGAAGTACAGACATAGCCCAACGGATGACTTATTTATATTTGTTTGAAGTCGATTTACATACTTTTGTCTCATTGTAACAAACTAATGACATGTTGATGGATAGATCTAGGTAGATTCACATTTAGATAAATATAAATGGTGAAGGTTATCATATAGTCGGCCCCGTCCGACTTTACTATTTTCCTTACTGGTTGTAATTGTAATTGCCCACCACTTTTTGAAGAGTAAAAACTCCGCATAACCGTTCTTTTTACTTGTCCTATATTGGCCTGGCTTACACATATGTCCTTCTATAGACAGCTGGTCTTCCATACAATGATGACCAAATGTAGACTTTTTAAACGCCTAGGTACTCCCTATATATAAAATACTTTTTACAAATAAGACCTTCTATATCACTTCTACACAAAAAGGACGCCCATTCCTTTATGGATTTTTCATACAGAGAACTAATATTTAGAAAAGTCTTTTTGTGGATCTTAATGACCTGCGACGATTACAATACCCCCAACATTCACAATGTTTTATATACTAATTTAAAGTTCAACATTTTGCTTGATTAAACTACAATAATCTCCTAGAGGAATTTATTGTGTATTTTTATTAAATTTCAACAGTTTCTTTTCTTAGTGCTTTTATTGAAGAGGGGCTGACTGTCTGAAATAAAAGCCAAAAAACCCATAGCCACTATTATCTGTCTGATTTGCAACAAAGAAAACAGAAACGCGCATGTGCAGCTGCATTATTGTCTGTCGCACCGGCGTGTAACATTTGATTGCACTACACGACCCGTACCCTCAGCTTCGTTCGTTGATTAAAGCAACAGTGTAGACATACATATTTTTTGTCGTTTCATCTTTGACTTTTAGAATGCATTAAAAGTATCCCCATGGCAGATCCCGACAGACATTCAAATGAACACCAGATGAAGGGCAAACAGACATCGATTGCAACACGGCGAGAGGAAATGACGGAATAAGAAGTAAAATATAATAGTCCAGACAGCGATACAGAACGGCACACCATTACAGACGAAAAGACCGGATCAGAAAAACATGGGGCATATTGTGACAAACAAAAAAAGGAGACTAAACAACGAACTGGAATTGCCATCCAAGGTTCTTTACTCCTTAATGGTCAAGTTTAGATTTAAAGTTGTTGTTGTTGTTTGGGGTCGAGACTGCAACTTTGTTTTTATCTCTTGCCAGTTTTTTTGGGGGAATTGCAATTGCCTATATATTGAAATGGAAACAGTGGTGTATGAATTTCTAAAAGCAAAATAATAATCACTTTTTAAATAACAATATAAAGGGTGATTTTTTAACTATTATATTTGTGGTAACAGTGGTTTAAAAAGCTCTTTGAAGAAAATGTTCCATAGAGGTCCATGTATTGATATGGTCTCCATAAAAACCGTCCTGCACATTTTCCCATATATGTGATTTTGGCATTCCACTCTTTTTGAGTCAAAGAGAATGGATTTTGAGTTTGGAATGGGAAAAATTTAATTTCAACATGTCTACTATATCAAGAATGAAAATCATTTAAAATTTGTTTGTATCTCTCGAAGATGTGATCCTTGTTAATAGCTCAGCGTCAATTTAATACCACAAAATTTTTAATTCGTAAGGCTTTTGAGGTCATAGAACAGCCACTTTGCAATTTCGTTAAAAACAATTTCAAATCTGACACTTCGTTCCAGTAAAATTAATTATTTTCTCATCGTGAAGGGTAGCGTAGTGAAGAGGATAGTGTATCAGACTTCAAATAGCGAATAGAGAAAATGTTTATAACTACACAACTATGTTGTCAGGCTTTTTATAGCTTTGTGCAGCCCCAAAAGTTTGCAACGCCGCGAAATATTGGTCCTACACCCACCCTTAAGTATACCGATCGTCATATCTAGGCTAGCTGAGTCGATCTAGACATGTGTGTCCGTCCGTCTGTCCATTATATTTTGTAAACATGATACAGGCCACAGTTATGGACCAATCTTCACGAAATTTTGCATGTAGGATGGGCTCTGCCCAATGAAGACCCCTATTGTTTTTGGTAAGGATCGGTTAATATCTAGGGGATGAAATGGACCAAATATTTAATTTTTATCGTTTTTTCTGGTCGCTCTAGAGGCCGCAATTATGACCCAAACATCGCGAATTTTTACATAGAGAAGGGGATCGGGCCAAAGAAAAATTACAAAATTTGTATTCTATAGCGTATAGATTCACACCTGAAGGACATAGACCCGAAAAGTTGTTGGTATATCCAAGGGCAGTGGTTGGCCTTTAAATTGATACCAATTATATGGTCGTATGTACTCAGATGTGGGAGTTACACTTAAATATTTACAGGTGCTTATGTATTCAGATATTATTTAGTAACCCTTTACCACACTAGAGGGCGGAAATATAGCGCTGATCGCTTTAAAATGTTCCATGAAGTTCCAGTTATGGTCAAGGATAACGCCTATAATTATCGGTGACGATCAGATAATTATATTGTGATGAAGTGGACCGAAAACTTAATTTTTTATGTTTTTTCGAGTCGATCTATAGGCTCCAATGGGAATTAGAAGATCACAACACAAGGTATGGGAATCTGGACAAGTAATTAGAAGGGCTGTACTGAACATTAGTAATAATTGTCGGCCTCTAGTTGGTCCAGATGGTTCAAATATCGCGAAGTATTGCCCAAGCTCAGAATATAAATCCACAGAAAGTTAGTTTTTCGTGGCAGTTGTGTAGGGTATCATATGGTCGGCCCCGTCCGACTATACTGCTCCGCTCACTGGTTTAAAAATGATTTTGGAATATTTCTAAAAAGAGGTCTACACACCACTCCAAATGAAATACATTTGGAACCCTCCTAATCAAGAGCAAAACATGATGATAACAGAAAATAAGAACGCCAATAGATAGATAGCACCACCTTGAGCAATATGTCAACACATACTAAGCAAGGATACCAACCACTCCCCAATATGCAAGAAGGTTTTGTTTCTAGATAACGATAGATGACAGTAAGTTTGAAATTGGTGTACATTTGAAATTCCTTATTGAATTATGTGGAAGTAAGTTGTTTATACTATAAAAAATATTGTTCCAAATTAAAGACACCAGGTTGGAATATTCTAATTCACCAGGAATCCCATATGCCAAATTATAGTCAATTCTATGATGAAATTCGGTAAAAACATAATACTTGGTCAGAACTTGGACCTACACAGAAATGTTTCCGCAAAAATGTGTTTTACCATTCCAATATCCCGGAATGCCAAACTACAGCCACAACAATGAGATCATGCGGCTTAAATATTCAAAATACTGGTAAAAGAGACCTACTCTACGGGACCATGTCAAAATATGAAAAAAAAAATATTTCAAAGTGATTTTCAAATATTTTTAAAAAGAAGTGCACATCCTACTCTAGATGGAATACACCCTGAGGCCCCCTTTATCAACCTCAGCAATTATAAATAAGCAAGGACACCAACCATTCCACAAAATTCAAGGATGTGTTGTTTCTAGACAACGATAGATGACAGCCTGATCTTCTAGGAAATATTAAAGGAAATCAGTTAACAACATTACTCTAATAAGAATTCAAAAGGCGTAAGAGTAGGAACAAATTAAGTAAAAATATAGTTATGTGATATTTTAATACCTCAAATATCATTCTTTAGACTTTCATGGACAAAATAGGAACATCAGAAGATTTCACCACTCAGAGGAATAAGCCAACGAAAACTAGGCAAAGACCCCAGCCACTGCGCAAAATTCCAAGAGGTTTTGGCAACGTTAGATGATAGCCCCACCACCTAGTATCGGCTACATCACAGCAATCATATGCTTAGCTGTGACTAACCTAACCTATATTGCAAATTTTCTGAAAATAGGTTCGATTAAAAACTTATTGATACCACAAATGGAGTGGGAACTTTATGTGTAGTTTTTTTGGAAACTTGGAAGTGTGTTTTACCATCATATGGGGGTTATGTCAAAACATGCAACCATATTGATAATTTTCTGTATATATGTATGCCAGCCTGCAAGAACCCTTTAGCTAAAATTAAGTCCTTCAAAATTCCGAAAATATGTCTGTTTCGTTATATACCAAAACCAAAAACCGATATTGATAATTTTTGGAAGGAAATTTTTGACACCTCATGAGAATCTGAAAAATTAAATTACAGCCAATTTGGTTGAAACCCTACTCAAACTCTATAAAGTACCGGAAACTTGGACAAATTTAGGATATAGTTTTATATTGGCTAACCCAAAAAGTGGACCAATAGTGATAATGGTCAACATTTTGCTGAAAATTAATTTTGTAATAAACATACCATATAATGTCCGGTAATGGAAATTTTCGGTTCACTCCTTCTAGTATCTCCCTTAGATTATGTCAGTCCACTTCTTTTTGTACCTCCTTCACAAAGGTTCCAAATTTTAAAAACCAGGACATCTACATGAAGCGAGCGGAATATCAAATTTCATTGGAACTTTGTATATCGTAATATTTGTACCTTAAACCAGTGAGCGTAGCAGTATAGTCGGACGGGGCCGACAATATCACACCCTACACAACTTCCACGAAAAACTAACTTTCTGTGGATTTATATTCTGAGCTTGGGCAATACTTCGCGATATTTGAACCATCTGGACCAACTAGAGGCCGACAATTATTACTAATGTTCAGTACAGCCCTTCTAATTACTTGTCCAGATTCCCATACCTTGTGTTGTGATCTTCTGATTCCCATTGGAGCCTATAGATCGACTCGAAAAAACATAAAAAATTAAGTTTTCGGTCCACTTCATCACAATATAATTATCTGATCGTCACCGAAAATTATAGGCGTTTTCCTTGACCATAACTGGAACTTATGGAACATTTTAAAGCGATCAGCGCTATATTTCCGCCCTCTAGTGTGGTAAAGGGTTACTAAATAATATCTGAATACATAAGCACCTGTAAATATTTAAGTGTAACTCCCACACCTGAGTACATACGACCATATAATTGGTATCAATTTAAAGGCCAACCACTGCCCTTGGATATACCAACAAAATTTCGGTTCTATGTCCTTCAGGTGTGAACCTATACGCTATAGAATACACATTTTGTAATTTTTCACACAAAAGTCAGGGTCCATTTGACTAAATATTGACCGATCTTTATCAAAACAGGCATGCTTATTCGTGGCCCGATCCCCTTCTCTATGTAAAAATTCGCGATGTTTGGGTCATAATTGCGGCCTCTAGAGCGACCAGAAAAAACGATAAAAATTAAATACTTGGTCCATTTCATGCCCTAAATGTTAACCGATCTTTACCAAAAACAATAGGGGTCTTCATTGGGCAGAACCCATCCTCCATGCAAAATTTCGTGAGGATTGGTCCATAACTGTGGCCTGTATCGTGTTCACAAAATATAATGGACAGACGGACGGACGGACACACATGTCTAGATCGACTCAGCTAGTCGAGATATGACGATCGGTATACTTAAAGGTGGGTCTAGGACCAATATTTCGCGGCGTTACAAACTCTTGGGGCTGCACAAAGCTATAATACCCTGACAACATTGTTGTGTAGGGTATGAAAAGTTCGATGGTGATATTGACCCTTCGGTCCTCTCCTCCTGGCATCTCCCCCAAAATGTGGTAGAAATTTGGCTGAATATTAATCTTATATTATAACGCGAACAGACTTATTCTCATATTCTTTGCGATAGTTGCTACAATATTTTACCACAGTGCCGATTCTCCTGTCCACTCTACTGATGTCTGATGGGCTCTTGTTGTTGCACCAAATGTCTTCACATCCAGCAGGTTTGTTTTTGGTTGCATCAGCCAACAAACTGCAGTCCAGTGAATTGTTGATTTTTTTCGTTCGTCTGCCACACTAAGCTAAGTCGCTTGAACGAAAATCGACATTTATGTCCAATGCAGCCAGACATCACATCGGTTAAAAACTCATTTATCAAAAGGCACGATTCGGTTTTTCAGCGTTGTCCGGTTTTATTTTTTTGTTTGTTTTGTTTTTCATGAAGAGAGAACAACAAAAAAGAATCGATTTATTAAAGTGTTTCATTGTTTTATTTTCAGTCGTTCATTTATCCGTCTGGTTTGATGCGTCGGTTTGTTCGATCAACCTGCCGTCTGTCCGCCTATCACTTATGTCTGTCCATTGCTGTCTGGTAACACATTCCAGTTCAGTTTGGTTGTCGTTTTTGTTTTTTTTTTGTCTGAACTTGGTTTTCCTTCATTTGACCGGAATGGACTTAACCGGAATGGACTTGACTGGACTGTCATAGTGACAGTTGAATGAAATAAATGAAAATAATTCAATATAAATTGTTGGACCCGTCTGACAGTGCCTTCTGAGACATTGTTGCATGGCATTGATGTCAGACGTCCGTTTACTTTGTTGTTGTTGTTGTTGATGGTGTGGTTTTGTCGTTGTTTTTGTATCGTCTGACCAATTGATGATGAGATCCATATTGCGTTTTGTATGCATGTGAAAGCTGGTCGCCAGTTTTTTGTTCGTTATTTTTTTTTTTGGGATGTGTTCCTGATTTTGATTTGTGCAACATTTAACTAGCATTGCAATGTTGTTGCTGTTGTTGGGGATATTGCAATATTTAACTTTAGCATTGAAAGAAGGAACTTCACATTAAATACGGTCTAATGTGTGACCTCGGGCAAGTGTGCATGAAAATTCTCCCCTACAACCGAGTCCCCTGTATTTTGGCACGTTGAGTAAATTTTAGTGATAATAAAAATCCTCGCAAATACTCAATACAGAAATTGGTGGAAAAAATTCGAACAAGTTAGTGATGTAAAGCATAAACGCCATGGCGATCACCAGCAACATTGTGTTTTTGCTGAGAGGATATAATATGGAAATCAGTGGAAAAATCATCTGGACTGATAAGACTCATTTGCATCTCAGTGTTACTGTTTGGTGTGGTTTATGGAGGTCCAATGACCTCCATTCATTTTCGAAAATGAAGCTGAATCAAAATTTACGGTAAATGTATTTCGCTACCGAGAGATTAATGATATTCTATGGTCGAAGTTTGGACAAGATGGACTTCCATGCAGCTTTTATGGGAAAAGTTCCTTGCCCGTTCGTATTACAAAGTGTAGTGTATATTATATAATGTTTGTCATTCCGGTTGCAAAACTTCGAAATATTCACCTGAGATTCCATAAAGTATCGATTTACCCATGTCCATCTGTCTGGCCGTCGTCTCTCTGTTGAAAGCACGATATTGCTCCCAATATTTATGATAGAGCCTTGATGAGCCTCCATATAATGTAAGCCCCTTCGTTCGGTATTATAGGCGTTTTGGTAATGGCTTTCAACCGAATTGGTCCTAATTAAAATTTTCTGGTTCTCATGGGTTGTCGAATCTCCTTATCAATAATATCATTTTCCCAGTTTGCCAGTAAAAGCCCCCATATAACAATAACGAATCATTTTAAGGCTATAGCCTCACCTGTAATTTGGTTTTCCGGAATATTAGTGGGTAACAAATATTGTCTATGTATAACCACACACAAGTTTTGATATAGCCTCCACATAAAGATCCCGCCCAGAAATTATCATAATAGGCCCCTACCAATGTTCTGTTTAATTTTCGGCATGTTGAAGTTCCGATTCAAGGAAATTGGAAGGCATGCCACGTAGTGAAGTGTATAAAAAGTTTGGACCGCTTGAATTGAAAGACGTTTTTACTTGTTTTTATCGATGATGCGATGATGTTTTTATTGATGATGTACATGATACCTCTTCCTTTGTGGTTAAAAAATACTTTCGATCCAAAGTTCAAGTATATACTTCACTTTACGATTCGGAAATGCAAAATTTCATGCCATTTGATTAATTATTATGAAATATATTTCCAACGCAGCGACTATTTCTTGCTCTTAAAATAATATTCTCCGGGAAACAATTTTTGTCGGATGAAACAGTGATGGTCAGAAATTGATTAGACCTATATATTTCAGTTGTGCCCCAAATCGATCTTATGCTATACTTTATATCAGATGTACAAATTTGTTTACCTTATTTTTCGCATGTAATAAAATGTGACCATGATTAAATATACCTATTAAGAAACATCCGTACATACTAACAACATATTCGAATAGAACACGTGCTTCTCTTCCGCTGTAATAGTAGAAGTAAAACACACTGCCTACCAATATAACATACCACTGGCGACATATTACCATCCTCCCCACTCAATACAGTCGAATCCTATAAGGACACACTAAAACAAATCACATTAAAATCGTCTGAACGCTGACTGAACATTTTACCCCTAAGGCTGACGACGATGATGATGTCCTTGAGTTGGCATTATTTACGCAAATAGGAACGTAAAGTGAGTCTGCAACAAACTGAAACATACCCACAGGACACTCGTGTGAATACATTTGCACGCATTTTTGCTACGTCCTTTTCACATGTTTTTGTTGCGGATAAGGCAGAAAATATTTTTCTATGGTGGGTGATATTGTTGGCGGGAAACCGATAGATGTACACCCAAAAAAAAATAAAGTGACAGAAAAAATATTTAAAGAAAGTACTAGTAAAAATATACAAATACATATCGGCTGAAATTTTAGCCACATTTATAAACGAAGACCAATCATTGCAGAAAATATAAAATTAAAAATCTCTTCAACACAGAAACATATGCTGGCAACATTGATAATTTTTGAGAGTCATAATTTTTTTGATTTAATTCCAATCTACACTAATTCAAGAATGTCCCTATAAAATTTCAAGTAAAAATCTCAAGAACTTTTGAAGGTATAGCTGATTTATTGTGTCAGCATCAAGTGACGGCTGAAGGACTTCTCAAACTTTAAACGCGTTTTTCTCTAAACAAAAACTAATAACCCAATCGATTTATACACGTTTCTCTGAGAGTGTGTAGCTATCGTATTAACTAGAATAAAGCCAATCGGTGAAGATCTTCCTTATTTTTTAACTTGGTTTTTGGTCAAAAAATCGGCGATTTTCCAAAAAATATTTTTTCAAAGGTCCGCCATTTAGAGTGAAGTCAATAATCGTAGTTCATACGAGAGCCAGACATGTACTCTTTCTAACGCCGTTGGAATTTTCGGATTCCGATGTTCCAGTGAGGAGTTATCATGCCCGCCATCAAAAATAAATTACTTTTTTTGATCACATATATATAACAACAACAAACATTTTTTGAAACACAAAAGTTCGGTGTCAATTTTTTATATTGACCTGAATTCATTTGAAAAGGTATCAACACCGATATAGCACACTTTATGTGAAATGTTTTAGAAGATATTTTGATTTCTTTTACAATTGTACACTGATCACAGCGATTATTTTGGGTAGTTAGTGATACGAAACTAGATTTTCTTTGTGAGTGTATTTAAACAGATTATAATTTGCTCTGGTGTATAAGATATTTCTAACGTTTTGTTAAATTTTATATCTGTACGACTAGACGGAAATCATTAACATTTGACGCATTTTCACGCACTACAACACCTATCCTGTGTTAAATTTGTCTACATAAAAATATACGTGTGTAGCTTTCTTAAGCAAATACGTTTCTATAATTAGTTTAAAATAAATTAAAAAAAGTCCTCGGACAAATATTATTTTTAAAAATCCACATCCGAATAGTCCTCGAAAAAAATAATCGTTTAAAAAATCTACGCCAGAATACCCCTCTGGAATATAGTGTTTTTACAATCTCCACGCCCAAGTAGTCCTTGGAAAAATATTCGTTTAAAAAATCTACGCTAGAATACCCCTCATATAGATCGTCTCGAATAAAAAACACAAAAATAAGTTTTCTGTTCACTTCATCCCAAAATGATTATCTGATCATCACCGAAAATTATAGGCGTTGTACTTGACCATAGCTGGATCCTCATGGAACATTTCAAAGCGATCAGCGCTATATTTCCGCCATCTAGCGTGGTAATGGGTTACTAAATAATATATTAATACGTAAGCACCTGTAAATATTTACGTGTAACTCCCACATCGACATAAGACAATAAAATTGGTATCAATTTAAAGCCAACCACTCCTCTTGGATATACTATCAACTTCTCGGCTCTATGTCCTTCAGGAGTAAATATATTCGCTATAGAATACAAATTTTGTAATATTTCACACAAAAGTCAGGATCCATTTGACCTGCTAAGTATTGACCGATCTTTATCAAAACGGGCATCACGATTCTTTGGCCCAATCACCTTCTCCATGTAAAAAATCGAGATGTTTGGGCAATAATTGCGTCCTCTGGAGCGACCAGAAAAACGGACAAAAATTCAGTATTTGGTCCATTTCATCCCCTAAATATTAACCGACTTTTACCAAAAACTATAGGGGTCTTCATTGGTCAGAACCCATCCTACATGCAAAATTTCTTGAAGATTAGTCCATAACTGTGGCCTGTATCGTGTTTACAAATTATAATGGACAGACGGACGGACACTCATCTCTAGATCGACTCAGCTAAAGGTGGGTCTAGGACCAATATTTCGCGGCATTACAAACTCTTGGAGCTGCGCAAAGCTATAATACCCTGACAACATAGTTGTGTAGGGTATAATAAATTAAAAAAGTCCTCGGACAAATATTATTTGTAAAAATCCATATCCGAATAGTCCTCGAAAAATATATTCGTTTAAAAAATCTACGCCCTCTGGAATATAGTCTTTTTCAAACTCCACGCCCGAGTAGTCCTCGGAAAAATATTCGTTTAAAAATTCTACGCTAGTATACCCCTCGGAAAAATATTCTTATACTAACTCCACGGCCAAATTGTCCTCGGAAAAATAATCTTTTAAAAAATTCACGCCTATATAGTATTTGAAAAAAAATATATTTTTTAAAAATCCACGCCTGTTTCGTTCTTGTAAAATATTTTTTTTAATTTATTTTTGAAATATTTTATTTCATGCAGTCTTCGAAAAAAAAATATTTTTTTTAATCCAAGCATGCAGAGTCCTCGAAGAAATACCTTAAAAAATTCACGCCTGAGTAGTCCTTGAAAACGTATCTTTTAGAAAATTCACGCCTGAGTAGTTATTGAAAATTTTCCTTTAAAAATCCACGCCTGATTGAGTAGACCTTTGAGTAGTCCTTGAAAACTTTTCTTTAAAAAAACACACGCCTGAGTAGAACTTTTCTTTTAAAACATCCTTGAAAAATACTTTTAAAAATCAAAGTCAATACAGTCCTTAAAAATATTCTTTTAAAACACAAATGTCTGAATAGTTCATGAAAAAAGTCTATTAAAAAATCAATGCCTGTACATTCCTTCAAAAAACAGATCCTCGTCTGAGTAGTCCTTAAAAACTTATTTAAAACATCCAGCCTAAGTAGTCCTTCAAAATTCACGCTTGTTTAGTCCCTGAAAAATATTCTTTCAAAAAATACACACCCTTGAAAAATATTTTTTTTTCAAAATATACACCCTCGAAAATATTCTTTTAAAAAATGCACGACTGTATAACCCCTGAAAAATATTCCTTGACAAATATTATTTTAGAAAATACACACCTGTGTAGTAGTTTAAAAATATCCTTTGAAAAAAACCCCACCTTTGTAGTCTTCGGAAAATATCCTTTAAAAAATTCATACACTTCGAAATAATGTTCTATAGAAAAACAGGTTTATATTGTACTGGATTTTTATTAACCCCGGTTCTAGAAAAAAAAAAATAATTTCGGAGATGAAATCGATTGGCCAGTATATTAGGAACTTAGAAGGGCAAATTCGCCGTAGGTCAAGTTTATGAAATGTAGCGTGATACCCCTTATACTGAACTTAAAATAAAAGAATTGATTAATAAAATAATTCAATTCTAATTACAGACGACTTAAACTTATAAAAAAGTTTGACATTGAACTTTCATAACAGAAAAAAAAAACATTACAACAAATACACATAGTATGTCTAACGTTTCAACAAAATTCGTAGACACAAAGAAAAGGTTTTTCTTTGCCGAACACGTAAAATAAAAAAAAAAACATTTGAAACAAATCAGAAATAAGTAGTCAGTCCGACGTCTTATTGCCACATGAAGACGTCATAATGATGTCTAAAAACATAAACACGCACAACAAATAACCTGGCTGGTTATCATTCCGCTTCGTTGCACGATCCTCCCTCCTTCCATCCATGGACACAAAGGACACAACAGCAACGAAGGATGCAGACATTACAAATCGTCCTCAGACAAATATGTTCGGATAGCTTGTCTGGCAGTGTGTAGTTTTTGTTGTTGCTTGGAATGGCGGGGAAAGGATAATTTTTTTGTTATGAATGGTTAAGAGGATGCTGGGGATGCAATTGATTTGACTTTGTCTGGCACTGTCAATGTCGACGACGTTGTTGTTGTTGTTATACTTTCAGGTTTATTTGTATTGCTTTATTAGACACTGGGTTCAAGTATAAAATGTGTGGATGGTGAAAACGGACCCTTGCAGCTTTGGCAGCATTTTTTTGCATACATGTTTCATGAAGTTCTGAAAATTATCAATATAGGTTTATGTTTTGAAATACCCCACAGTTGAAGGTTTCGCCCCTTTTGCCTATTATGTTGGTAGTAATTTGTCATTTCGAGATACTGGAGGGTGAATTTTTTTGGGGATGTTTGCATGTATAGTTCCAAGTTTTGTTATATGGGCCCAATGTTGCCCATAGGCAACAACATGTTTTGTAGATTATATTTAATATGCTGCTAGTAGATATCTATTCTTTGGATTTCGTATGTCAAGTCCTGATTATGGACGACACATATCAAAAGAGAAATCTAAAAAAATCAAATTTGCGGTCAACTTATGAGCTTTTCAAAATAGAGAAGAGGGCAAAAAAATGTACAGTACTAATTTGTGTATACAGTTCAAATAATTTTAAGCGCTTCATATTCGAATTGTACGAATTCTGCCATCAAAATTATCTTTGATTCTTGTAAAAACGAATATAGAGAATAATTTAAAATGATTTTTCAACCGATTTTGCATTTGGGTTTCTTGATATTGAAATTTTATTTTTCAGAAAAAAAATGTACTATATCTCCCGAATGCAAGGATGTAGTGGCATTAAATCTGTGAACAGAAAATTGTTCTATGATTACGGAAAAAAAATCGGGCCACAAAGGGTTAAGTATACCGATTGCCATATCTCGACTAGCTGAGTCGATCTAGACAAGTTTGTCCGTCCTTCCGTAAGGATGCCGTTTTGATAAAGATGGGTCAATATTTAGCGGGTCAAATGGATCCTGACTTTTGTGTGAAAAATTACAACATTTGTATTTTATAGCGAATATATTTACTCCTGAACGACATAGAGCCGAGAAGTTGATAGTATATCCAAGAGGAGTGGTTGGCCTTTAAATTGATACCAATTATATTGTCGTATGTACTCGGATGTGGGAGTTTCACGTAAATATTTGCAGGTGCTTACGTATTCAGATATTATTTATTAATCCATTACCACACAGGAGGGCGGAAATATAGCGCGAATCGCTTTGAAATGTTCCATGAGGTTCCAGTTATGGTCAAGGATAACGCCTATAATTTTTGGTGATGATCAGATAATAATTTTGAGATGAAGAGGACCGAAAACTATTTTTTGTATTTATACCCTTCACCACACTGTGGTACGGGGTATTATGTCCTTGTGCATATGTTTGTAACAGGCAAAAGGAATCGAGATAGACCCATGGTTCCTTTTGGGAATATGCATAGAATCACTTTCTGAGTCGATTTATGCATGTCCGTCCGTCCGTCTCTTGATGTTAAATTGTAAAGAAAGTACAGGTCGCATTTATGATCCGATTTGGATGAAATTTGAAAAAAATCGGTTCAGATCTATATATAGCTCCCATATATATTTTCGTCCGATTTAAGGTAAATGGTGTACCAAAGTCCCTAAATATCTTTCGATTTGTACGAAAATTGGTATAGCCTACTGAATTAGATCTAGAATGATGTATGCTAGGTTTCGTGAAAATCGGTTCAGATTTAGATATAGCTCCCATATATAGTTTCGGCCGATTTTATGTAAATGGTGCACCAAAGTCCCTGAAAATGATTTGATTTGCCCGAATTTTGGCATAGCGTATTGAATGAAGTCTAGAATGACTTGTGCTAAGTTTCGTGAAAATTGGTTCAGATTTATATATAGCTCCCATATATAGTATCGCCCTATTTTACGTAAATGGTGTACCTAAGTCCCTATATATCTTTCGATTTGCACGAAATTTGCTATAGCCTACTGAATTAGGTCTAAAATAATGTATACTAAGATTCGTGAAAATCGGTTCAGATTTAGATATAGCTCCTATATATAGTTGCGGCCGATTTAAGGTAAATGGTGTACCAAAGTCCCTATATATCTTTCGATTTGCACGAAATTTGGTATAGCCCACTGAATTAAATCTAGAATGATGTGTGCTAAGATTCGTGAAAATCTGTTCAGATTTAGATATAGTTTCCATATATAGTTTCCCCCGATTTTAGTCAAATGGTGCCCCAAAGTCCCTGCAAATCTTTTGATTGGCAATAATTAAGTCTAGAGTGATTTTATGGTTTTAAGTAAATTGTGCACTATAGATCCATAGCTAGGCCGATTGACACAACGTACTGAAGTTAATATAAATTAATCTCTGAAAGGTTTGTTTGAAATCGGTTCAGATATAGATATAACTTAGCATCCATATATAATTTCGACTTATTTATGTTGATTGTACACCAAATTATCAATGGGTGTCTGATTGAGATTAAATTTTAAGCAGTACAGCGACGTCTTTTCGGATATATATGTAGAATATGCCCTAAGTGGTGAAGGGTATCATATAGTCGGCCCAGCCCGACTTTACTACTTTCCTTACTGTTTTTTTTTCGATTCAATCTGTAGGCTACATCACAACACAACCCACGGTGAAGGGAATACGGACAATTAATTAGAAGGCTGTACTGAATATTGGTAATATTCGGAAAATATGTCAGTTTAAGGAAAAGGTGCTGTTGACCTCTAATCCGTAAGAAGGTGCAACTATCACGAAATATTACCCTGGCTCGGAATAGAAATCCTCAGAAAGATAGAGTTCTGTGGTAGTTGTGTAGGGTATCGTATGGTCGGCCCCGTCCGACAATACTACTCCGATTACTGGTTAAGTTTTTACTTATTCAAATTATTGTTATTATTTTGTATTACTTTGATTAATTTCTCAAAAGAAAATATTTATATTTTTCTTTCGTGGATCACTGTGTTTCCATTTGTCTGGCAGGGTTATAAAACTTTTTTTGTGATTCTTTTTTTTGACATTTTCAGTTCAGACAGTGGCAGACGATGAAAATAAACTTTAAGCTAGCCACTAACCAAACAATACCAACAACTGCACTCACAAAATTATTCTTTTTCTTCGATGTGGGTTGAGCCACAGTTTGAAAGCCGAAAAATGTCCTGGAACAAAAGTAACGAAAGGAAAAGAATGATAAACAACAAAAATAATTCAACCACATAATGCACCGACCGTCTGCTCGGATATATAAACTGTTGTTGCTGTCGGGTTTTTATGTCGTCTGGCTGGTAGCCGGTGTTCGTGTGTGTGTAAATTTGACTAGCTGACTGCTCGGCTGGAATGCACACATATACACATTCACAAAAGAGTCCAGACAGCCAAAAAGTATGTGGGTGACTGCAAGTTTGAGTTCAGTTAACCTTGAAAAATTATTCCAACCATTCCAAAGTTAACTTAACCAGACAGTTGGGCTGCATGGTAGTTTTAACTTGGCTTTGTTGTTGAACATTTTCCCCAATACCACCAGCACCACCACCAACCTCAATTAAGGACAGCCAGACGTAATGATGTGAGAATGTCTAATTTTCAGAATATTTTTTAGTTCTTAATATTTTTTTTTTTTGTAAAATTTATATTTTTTAATAATAAAGGGAATTTCTTAGGTGTGAGAGATTTTTTAGAGATATAAATTGTTTAACTATTCTTGAAATTTTACACATCTGGTCCAATTTAGATGCTTGTTATTTTCATGAATTATATATTAGAGGACTTGAATCGATGCATAGTCTAGATGATAATTGATGAAGCTCTGGCTCGTTTCATTGCATTTGAAGCATCTAATCAGTAAAGAAACAATGTTGTATTGGACGTCTTGGCTTTTTGTGTTAACATAGCCTTAAGACCCAAGTCGTTATGGTATATATAGGGCTTTTAATTTTCATTTTAATTAATACTCTTCGGATCATTGAAAATGGGATATATCGGACGACGTTTTTGTAAAACAGGCATATAACGGTTTCTTCCAATTTTCGGTGTTTTTAGGACATCAGACACGTTTTTTAACCTACTCTGCTGTAATTTGGTACTTTGAGGTTTCAATTGATAGAAAACGTCCTTACCAAAATGATACAAGGGGTCCCCATTTTAGGGCAAATTTTTTATATTTCAGATTTTAACGGGGTAGAGAATTTCCCTCTCAAAAATTATGAATAATGATGCAAGATTCAGGTTGGGCGCCATTATTACATTATTCGGTATTGTGTGGATTTTAGCCAAATTTTTTCAAGGGAATTGATTCCAATTTGATATTATTATTATATTTGGGTGATATCTCCAAATATTCGGTATTTTTACCTCGCTGTAATTTCGTATTTTGGGGTTTCAATAGATAGGAAATCTTCGGATCTTTGAAAATGGGATATATCGGACGACGTTTTTTTAAAACAGGCATATAACGGTTTCTTCCAATTTTCGGTGTTTTTTATGACATCAGACACGTTTTTTAACCTACTCTGCTGTAATTTGGTACTTTGAGGTTTCAATTGATAGAAAACGTCCTTACCAAAATGTTACAAGGGGTCCCCATTTTAGGGCCATTTTTTTATATTTCAGATTTTAACGGGGTAGAGAATTTCCCTCTCAAAAATTATGAATAATGATGCAAGATTCAGGTTGGGCGCCATTATAACATTATTCGGTATTATGTGGATTTTAGCCAATCTTTTCTCAAGGGAATTGATTCCAAATCGATATTATTATTATATTTGGGTGATATCTCCAAATATTCGGTATTTTTACCTCGCTGTAATTTCGTATTTTGGGGTTTCAATAGATAGGAAATCTTCTAACCAAAATGTGGCAACTGGTTCCCCTTTTAGGGTCGCTCCCATATAACTGGGGTGAAATTTCGGTGTTTTTGATAAGTATGGGCCCGACATTTTAACCTATTTGGATATATTTTTATATTTGAAATTCGAATGGGGTAGAGAATCTTTCTATTAAAAATTATGAATAATGATGCATGTTTTAGGTTGGTCGCCATTATTCCATTTTTCGGTATTTTGAAGACTTAGCCAAGTTTTTTTAAGGAAATTAATTCCAATTCGATATAATGTGCTCCCATTGGGTGGTATCTCCAAATATTCGGTATTTTTAGGATAACGGCCAGGTTTTGAACCAAAGTCCTAGAAATTTGGTATTATTGGGTTTCAATTCGTAGAAAAGCAAAATCTTATCAAATTGTGTCAATTGAATCAAATTTTTGTGTAGCTCCCGAATAACTGGCTCCAAATTTTGGAGTTTTGGAGAACCTTGGGTACATATTTCAACATAATTGGCTGTAATTTTATATTTTTGATCCTAATGTAGTATAAAATCGCCATTATTCTGTATTTAGAGTATTTTAGTCAAGTTTTTCAATCAAATTAATTCTGATTTGATATTGTGATTTCTCTTTGGGTGGAACATTTTTCTACTACAAATTATTATCAATTGGTCTCTCCAAGATGTGGGTATTTTGTGGATATCAGGGTACGTTTTTAAACTGACACGTGTATTTTCGGTATGTTGAAGTTTTTAGTTCAATTGTTCAACCTGATTGTCTGCATTTTTTTCGGTCAGCTCCTACCTAAAATTCACGGCTGATATTAGGGATATTGCGTGTCCACCACATGGTGAAGGGCCCTGTCGAAATTAATGACGTTTTTACTTCTTAAATTTTATTAAAAATAATGTAGCTCTGATTAAACAACTCTCACATTATGCAAATGCTGAATTTATATAAAATTCAAAATAAATGGAACATACCACCACCTAATGTAAAAAAACAGTCGACCAGACATACTCATTCCAACATGTCTGTGACAATACCACTTAGGCGTTGTTATAATTCACATCTCTAACCATTCGCCTTTGTCGTGAAGATGCAAATGAATGAAACAGTCAGCAACCCTTAAGTTCTAAATAACATCCGAAAACAACAACAATAACAGCTAGAAAACCATTGAAAATACCTCAAACTGAAACAATGGGATACTGTCTGGAATCATTAGACAGGCGGTATACAACATGTCAATCCAATATGCATTAAGGCCGATGTCTAGCCAGGAAAAAAAATCAGGAAATAGGACCGAGAATAGTAAAAATAATGATATAAGAATAAAGGTATTCCGCTAATCATTTTGAGAAAATGTTTTAATAATTTTGAGAAAAAATCAGACTCGATACCGCATTGATGTTTTACGAAAAAAATACAAATAAATAAAACATATATGTATATATATATATATTCGTGGGAATCCACGTCTAGGACTTCTTCAAAAAATATTTCATTAAAAATCTACGTCTAGGACTATCTTACCAAAATAGTTCATTAACAAACCATGCCTATGAATCTTTCTAAAAAATATTTCCTTAAAAATCCAAGCCTAGTATTCGCTGGAAAAAATGTTTCTTTAAAAATCCATGGCTAGAATTCTTTAAAAAATCTTTAGAAATGCAGGCCAAGGATTCATTAAAAAAATACTTCTTTAAAAATCCACGCCTATGACTCCTTGAAAAAATATTTTTTTTGTGATGAAATCGGTTACTCCCTTCGAGAGTTACCGTGCGCACCAGCCGCTCAAACCGACGAACATTTGTAAATCGATTTCAAATGGTCTGAAACGGATTTAGTCCAAAGAAGCGTCTAAACTAATATTTCACACATTTTTGTCGTATCAAAGTGCATATATCCTCATTACTCATAAGGCTGAGCGTATAAAAATATTAATACCGGTCCACGTTTTGGTGAAGCCGCCATATAAAAGTACCACATTATTTTCGGTATTTGGAATGCTTGACTTGGCGTTCTGCGTTCTTGTAGGTTAAAAATAATTTATGTAGAAAATGTTCTATATTGGTCTATATATGGACATAGGCTCCATATAAAGGTTCCGATCCATTTGTATACATTCCAGATGTTAGAAATATTTTCCTGTGATTTGAAAACAAACAAAAAAACAAGTGAAAAAGCGTATATATATATACCATAGATATACTGACAGGTACTAGAAATGAAAATATAGGGAACATACCAAAAAGTGGACCTATACAAACATTTCTAAAAACGGATTATGTAAATCTTAACACAAATTTCAGAAATTTATTTATAATGGTTAATTATACCCTCAGCATTATGGCTAATGAGGGTGTATACACTTTAACATGGTGAAAATGTGCCTCAATGTCGTTCTAGACCCCATGTTTCTTTGGACCAAATCCGTTTCAGAAAATTTAGATTTCATCCAAACTTTGCCCATCTTATTATTTCTCCAAACTTAGTTCAAATTCGAAGATGGTCCAATCCTTCTGAACCTCCACACAGAGGCTATAGTTCAGTATCGAACCTTAGGTTCAATGAAATGGTGAAATGATTACAACAGAGTCTTAGAACCAAACTCAAAATGCGGAACAAATCAGATAACTATTTTAATATAAAAAGGGGGTTATATGGGGACTACCACAAAAAGGGGGCGAATATTAAAAATTTTGGGTAGGGAGATTTGTTACCATAACCGACTACAAAATACCAAATTGCAGCAAATTCGATTGAAAAACGCGCTCAAGAACCCCAAATACCGAAAATTGGGGAACCCTTATATGGGGGCTATCCGAAAAAATGGACCTATATTCATAATTTTTTGTGGAGAGATTTGCTGCGCAATAAGAACCCAAAGTACCAAATTTCAGCGAATTCGGTTGAAAAACGCGCTCAAGAACCCCAAAATACCGAAAATTGGGGGTACCCTCATATGAGGGCTACCCGAAAAAATGGACCTATATTTATAATTTTTTGTGAAGAGATTTGATACCCAATAAGAACTCAAAGTACGAAATTACAGTCAATTCGGTGAAAAAATGCGGTCAATACCCCTCCAAAACTGAAAATTGGGAGGTACCGTTATATGGGGGCTACCAGAAAATGTGGACCTAAAGTTATAATTTTTAGTTGAGAAATTTGGTATCCAAAAAGAGCCCATTTTACCAAATTTCAGCGAATTTGGTTGAAAAACGTGCTCAAGAACCCCAAAATACTGAAATTTTAGGGGTACCCTTATATGGGAGGTATGCCTAAACGTGGACCGATATAGCCCATCTTCGAACTTGACCTGCCTGCAGACAAAAGACTCTATGCAAAATTTTGGCGTTCAATCTCATTCATTTAGACGCTAGAGTGATTATAATTTGATTAATTTTGTCCAAAATTAAAAAAAAAAAAAAAAAACAGTGAGCGGAGCATTATAGTCGGACGGGGCCGACCATATGATACCCTACACAACTTCCACGAAACTCTTACTTTCTGTTTGGTTCTATATTCTGAGATTGTGCGATATTTGCACACTAGAGGTCAACCAATATTACTAATATTCAGTACAACCCTTCTAATTTCTTGGCCATATTCCCTTCATCGTGGGTTGTGTTGCGATGTTCGACTTTCAATTGTGGCCTAGAGATCGACTGGAAAAAATACAAAAAAATTAAGTTATCTGTCCAGTTCATACCAAAATATTTAGTTTAACTTCCAAATCCAAGTACATACGACAATATAATTGGTATCAATTTAAAGGTCAACCACTCCTCTTGGATCAACTTATCGGGTATATGTCCTTCAGGGCTAAATATATATGCCATAGTATACAAATTTTGTCATTTTTCACACAAAAGTCAGGGTCCATTTGACCCGCTAAATATTGACCGATGTTTATCAAATCAGGCATGCTTCTTCTTTGGCCCGATCCCCTTCTCCTTATAAAAATGCGCGATGTTTGGGCCATAATTGCGGCCTCTGGAGCTACCAGAAAATCAGACAAAAATAAAGTTTTTGGTCCATTGCATCCCCTAAATATTAACCGATCTTTACAAAAAACAATAGGGTCCTTCATTGAACAGAACCCATCCTACATGTAAAATTTCGTGAAGATTGGTCCATAACTGTGGCTTGTATCGTGTTTACAAAATATAATGGACAGACGGACACACATGTCTAGATCGACCCAGCTAGTCGAGATATCGGTATACTTAAAGGTGGGTCTAGGACCAATATTTCGCGGCGTTACAAACTTTTGGGGCTGCACAAAGCTATAATACCCTGACAACATAGTTGTGTAGGGTATAAAAACTTTAGAGGAATAAAGAACCGGTTTTCTAAATATTTCAACCGGATATTCTGATCGTAATAGTCGGTTCAAAAATTAGATAATCGGCCTTTTTGTTTAACTCCTTAAGCGGGCCTTATAAAATAACGTCATTTAAATATTCATAACTATCGATATGATTTCAAAGTATAAATACCGTTTGATTTTATGGATCAAAATTCGTATGGAATAAACCTCTTCCGACAAATTGACAGCTATACTCCTTCTAACGTATGTGTGTGTGTGTATGTACTATGTCTACTCACTGTAGACATAGACACTTGTGTACATTTAAATTTGCATTGCAGACAGACAAAAGCCACCCTCATACCACTACGTCTGGCACACAGACATTGGTGCCGGTTCGGTTGATGTGGGACACTTCAAAAGCTTATTTAAGCCTATCATCGGTCTCGTCGACGACGTCGTCATCGTCATCATTATTATCACCACAAATGATTTGGCAAATGCAGAGAGAAAAACACAAACAAATGTAAAGCGTCCAAACCTCTTAACGATTTTTTGCATCTCATTCTCCGAAACTTATTGAACACGACGATGCTGTTGCTGGGGGCTGAGGCTGCTGCAATCTAATGAAAGTGAATGAATTTGTCGCTGATGTGGGTATGTATGTAAGTGTGTGCATATATATGAAAGTGGCTAGTAGATGTCTGGCTCAGCTTGACTGAGTGTGTCTGGACTGTCTGGCTTGAGTGATTAAGAATCCGGCCAGCCAGTCAGCCCGGCTGACTGGTAGACTAGTTGTTGTTGCTGTTGCCGTTAACTTTCGACTGGTAATGTGAGACTAGACGCATTGCAAATATATTTAGCGACAAATGAAATGAAAACTTCCCAAGTGCAGTCAGCAGCCATTCGGCCTGCCCTGATGAAATCATATACGCTCGGGATAAAAAAACAAAACGATCCTAATGAGATGTGGTGTGAGGGCAACACTCCGCCGTATGGTGGCTGGCACACAAAAAAAGTATTCCCCTACATTGGTGTTAAATAACCTTTAAATGTGATTTTTTATATAAATATGTGTGTGCGTGCGTGTGTGTTTGTTTGCCAGACAGTCAGCCTGTCTGCTTGGTAGCATTGTGTATTGCCTTTCCCACTCATGGCTCTGGGATTTTTAAATATTTTATGCCATACGACGACGACAACAAAGAAGAGAGAATTCCATGCACCGTGACCTTGAAAAGTATTTCAAAATCTACTCATTCAGTAAATACGAATATAGCAACAACGACAACGGAGTAAATTGCAGACACAACAAGAACAAGAACAACAGCGACAACAACAACAACGTCAAACAAGTAGACAGCATCAGACTATAGCTGCGACAGTAGTAATGCCGACACAACAACAAAATCGTTTTGCGGAGTGTGGTTGTGTGCAAATGACAGGGTGTATATGTGTGTGTAGATTTGAAATAATTTTACAACATCAACAAAATGCATTTTGTCTGGAAATATTAAACAGGGAATTCCCAAAGTGTTGTTATATCTATATATATATATATATATATCGATTGTTTGGTAGAAACTTTAGAACCTTATAGGGGGCAGATATTCTAGTCCAGATTCCCCAACTTATTGTGTTTTGTGGTGCAGATATTATAACTGTTGTTATATAGCTCCCATATGTAAGATAGTCGAATTTTGCGAAAATAATTCACTTACTCTTAAAATTCCAAAAAAAATGGGCGGAACTATTAAATGGGTCTATAACAAAACTTGAATGTATGTCTGCCTCTACAATTCTGATATGTCAAACTAAAGGCCTTTCGGTTGGAAAATGCGCATAAAAACCTAAAAACGCCAAAAATTTGCAAGGCATTTTTAATGGGCGATATACCAAAACAAGGACTTATAATGTTAATATTATGTATAGATGTATGTCTGCCTATAAAAATATGCTATGCCAAATTACAGACCTTTCGTTTGGAAAATGCGATTAAAAACCTCAAAACACCAAAAAATTGGCGGGACATTTATATGGGGCCTATGGCAAAACATAGACCTATAATGATCAATTTTGCTTAGATATATGTCAGCCCCTAAAAACCCGTTATATCATATTACAGCCTCTTCGGTAGGAAATGTAGCTAAAAACTTCGAAATGCCGGAAACTGGACAGGACCATTATATGGCCGGTATGATATAATAAATTGCAATCCTTTCGGTCGAGGCTAAAATTCTCCAAATTCTTAAAAAAAAAACAGTATGGAAAGTAGTAAAGTCGGACTGGACCGACTATATGATACCCTTCATCACTTTGGGTATATTTAATATATGCATCCTAACAGACGACGCGTTTTGTTATAAATCTATATCTGAACAGATTTCAGGGAAACTTGCCAGAGACTAATTTATATAACATCAGTACGTTGTGTCAATCGGTCTAGCTATGGATCTTTTCACGAAGCTTAGCAACATCATTCTAGACTTAATTCAGTACCCTATACCAAAATTCGTGCTAATCGAAAGATATATAGGGTCTTTTTGCACCAATTACCTTAAATCGGATGAAAATACATATGGGACCTATATCTAAATCTGAACCGATTTTTACGAAACTTGGCAAACATCATTCTAGACCTTATTCATTACGCTGTGCCAAATTTCCTGCAAGTCAAAAGATTTCCAAGGACTTTAGTGGACTATTTACCTAAAATCGGGCGAAGCTATATATGAGAGCTATATCTAAATCTGAACAGATTTTCTCAAAACTTTTTACACATCATTCTTGACTTAATTCAGTACACTATGCCAAAATTCGTGCAAATCAAAAGATTTCCAGGGACTTTAGTGGACTATTTACCTAAAATCGGACGAAGCAATATATGGGAGTTATATCTAAATCTGAACCGATTTTCATGAAACTTTGCACATATCATTCTAGACTTAATTTAGTACGTTGTGCCAAATTTCGTGCAAATCGAAAGATATATAGGGACATTGGTGCAACATTTACCTTAAATCGGACGAAGATATATACGGGAGCTATATCTAAACCTGAACCGATTTTCATGAAACTTTGCACATATCATTCGTGACCTTATTCAATACGCTGTGCCAAATTTCGTGCAAGTCAAAACATATATAGGGACTATGGTACCCCATTTACCTTAAATCGGACGAAAATATATATGGAAGCTATAATTAAATCTGAACCGATTTTTCCGAATTTCAATAGGGTTCGTCCTTGGGCCAAACAAATGAGCTGTGTCAAATTTCATCCAATTCGGACCATAAATGCGACCTGTACTTTGTTTACAATTTAACATGGACAGACGGACGGACATGCATAAATCGACTTAGAAAGTGATTCTATGCATATTCTCAAAAGGAACCATGGGTCTATCTCGATTATTTTTGCCTGTTACAAACATATGCACAAAGATATAATACACTGTACCACAGTGTGGTTTATATGGCCATAATCATTATTTTCTGCGCATATGTTTTCCTACCTTCAAAACCCCGAAATGGGCGTAACCGTTATATGGGGGCTTTGCCAGAAAAGGAATCTTTTTCTTCGTTTGGCATAATTAGATCTCATGTTTTTTTTTGACCAAACATGTTTCAGATAATTTGGAGTCGATTTGCAAATGTCCGTCTTTCTGTCTGTCTGGCCGGCTGGTGCGCACAATATCTCTTGAAGGGAGTAACCGATTTCACCCAAACTATGCACATAGAATATTTAAAGGACAACAATTTTCGTATTGTGGTATTTAGCTTATGGGGTACTACTCGCCAAGGGCATCTCCATAAGAAATTTGAGTCACAATATATATATATATATATATATATATAACTCAGTTTAACCAAAATCCTTCACAAAAACCTTTCTTAGTGCTGAGAGTGGATTTTAAGAATAATTTTCAAATTACAAATTTTTGATAAGCATAATTTTGACCCAGCTTGTTTGAAATAAAAAGGGAAAACAAACAATTCCATGTTCGAAAAAGTGTTGGTGGTGATATTGCCGAGGGGTAGATACATCGACTAACTTTGTGTGTTGTGTGGCCAATATTGCTGGTGCTGTCTGGATGGATGGCTCGCTTGCTTCTGAATTGTATCGATGATGATGATCATGATGACGATGATAAAGTGAATGGCGATAATGACGATTTAACAACGACAATGGCGATGGTAACGCCAATGATGACGTTCGTTTATGCTGCTGCTGGTGATGGTGGTGGTTGATGTCTGGACGCCTTTTTATGTCGTCTGCCGTTACTGTTGTTGCTGTTATTGTAACTAATGTGTGCTGCGTCTGTTTTGAAAAAGTTTACTTGTTGTCTGAGATTAAAATATGAAAAAAATTGTGTCTGCGTCTGTCCACATATCCGTCTGTCTCTTTGCCCATTCATTCATCCGACCATCCATCCATCCCGTTGTCTGTAATAATGTTTGTTGTTGTTTATTTTGTTATCGCGGCAGTGGCAGCATACCCTTTGTTGATGGAATATATTTTGCGCGCCACAATTACGATTATTACAAATGCCCGTTCAGAACCCGACCCACGAAAAGGGAGAAGAAAGCGTTTTTATGGTGACATTGAGAAAAATCGAATGTCTACGAATAAAACACAGAAAACAAAAATTATTAACGAGAAGTCAATTTGCTGGAAAGTGCATAATTCTGAAGTCAGCTATTGTAATGGTGGGGGGGCATGAGAGGTTTTAATTCACGGCCCAATGACAATACAATTATGATGAATGAATGCATTTGTTTGCAAATTGCTAAACGTGAAAATAGAATTGTAACAAGTAAAAAGTCGTTAATTTCGACCGACTTGAACTTTTTTAACCCTTATCATGAGGTGGTTATTCCATATACCATAAATCGATTTGGAAATTTATATTTGACCTATGAGACTAAAATGTTCCAAAATACAGACACTCAGGTTGGAAACCTGGGGTAGGAACTTCAACATACCAAAGATGATGTGTGGCATTTGTATGAGGGCAATTTTAATATGTTAACCAATATTGATCATTATACCCTCAGCCTTATGGCTAATGAGGGTGTATACACATTGATCACACTTTGGTCACAGATGATAAAGGTTTAATGTTTTTTGGTCGGATATATTGTGGAAATATTGAAATTAATGACGTTTACTACGTTTTCGTCAAACGTACCATCCCTGCTGCTGTATGAAATGACTCAATCCATTGCGTTTTTGGCCGTGGTTAAATTCTATCAGGGCGAACTTTTTATACTCTCCAACATGTGGTGTACATTTTAAATTCGGGGACCTTTATATGGAGACATTGTCATGGTAAATTGTTAGCTAGTAGCTTGTTTACACACTTATTGACAACTAAATACCAAGCTACAAACATTATGGTTAGAAAACAGGAGTATAAAATTGAAGATCGTAAACGGGATATCTGCATGTATTTACAAATGTTATATGGAACATTTCCTGGAGAGAGGTATTTTCTTTACCCAGAACCTGGAATACCAAAGGATTTTTTTATGTTTTAGGCCAATAGACAATACGGAGTCGATTTACGCATGTTCGTCCGTCTGTCTGGCCGGCTGGTGCGTACTATAACTCTCGAAGGGAGTAATCGATTTCATCCAAACTTTGCACTTAGTTCAAGCTCGAAGATGGAGAATATCGGCCCACTTCATTCTGGTACCTCCCCCACAAAATGGACAAAATTGTGCAAAAATTAATTTTATAACATCATGCGAACAGACTATCCGAAAGCCTAGTTCAAGCCCACTCCTTCTGGTACCTCCCCCACAAAATATTTTATTTACCAAGCCAGATCGAGTCCGAAGATGGGATTCATTGGTTCACTCATTCTAGTACCTCCGCCAACAAAGGGTCAAAAATTTCATAAAACCAATATTAGGCGATGGACTGTTCGATTTGAACTCAACCTTGCACAACCTATTATTTTTAGCAAACATATATTAAGTAGGAAGATGGGACCCATTAGTCCACTCCTTCTGGTATGTCAGGCGAATTGGAAACAAAGCCTAGATTAAGTCTGAAAATGGGACCCATTGGTCACCTCCTTCTGGTACCACCCCCACAGACGGTCAAATTTTCACTATTAATAAATCCAATAGTAGGCGATTATATTATATTAACAAAGCCTAGATCAAGTCTTCCTCCAGAAAGGTTCAATATTTTATAAACTTGTATAATTTATTAAATTTAATAACCATAAGCTGTAGTGTGACACAGTTTTACTTGTTTATATGAAAATTCTCTACCTTTTTGGATGGAGCGTTATATGAGTGCTAAACGAAATGTTGGACGAATATTGATACATTTTTACATGAAGATTTGGTACCAAGTTGGAATTCAAAATACCTAATTACAGTCAATTCTGTTGAAAAACATACCCATGTCCCCAAACTACAGAAATTTGGAAGATATCACAGAAAAACGTGCAAAAAGAACCTGCGGTATAATAGGAAATTATTACGCATGGCATATTGCTCGATTCTCGAGGTATTGATAGTTATATATATATGATTCACCAAAAATATATTTTCCATAATCTCTGCACAATTAACCTAGGATTTTAATCTAATTAAACTCAGACAACACGTTTAAACTTTCTTGAAAAAATTATTTATTGTTTTTTTTTATTTCGTTGTATATTTGCTACTGTATTAAATATTCTAAAGAACTGGGACAAAAATTGATTTTATTTCAGTTAGACTTCCCATTTAAGATTTCTTAATTAATGCAGCGATCAAATATTGGCAACGTAACTGAATTGAAATAACGCAATTTTAAACTTTCCCCTTTCCGACAGCTTTTTTTTTTTTTTTTTGTTGGGTTAGGTTATTTTTATGGGAAAAATTAAAATTTCGAATATATATTTTTTTTATTTTGCCCGGTTTGAGGTCTCCTTCGTAACAAAAAAAAAAAAAAAAAAAGGAAAGTAGTGAGGTCGGACTGGGCCGACTATATGATACCCTAATGCTAATTTTAATTTCATTCGGGTAAATTAAGAGTCGGGACAAATTTATGGAAAACGGTACGTCGCACTGTTTGAAATTTAATCTCAATTAGACATCCGTTCGGAATACATATGGAGGGTATGGCTGCATATGCACCAATTTCAACAAAACGGAATAACGTCATTCAAGTCTCAATTTGATACGTTGTGCCGAATTTCGTACAAATCGAAGGATATATAGGGACGTTGGTGCACTATTTACATAAAATCGGACAAAAATATATATGGGAACTATATCTAAATCTGAACCGATTTTCATAAAATTTAACACACATCGTTCTAGACTTAATTCAGTACGCTATGCCAAATTTCGTAAAAATCGAAAGATATATCCCCTATATATCTTTGGTGCACCATTTACATAAAATCGGACAAAAATATATATCGGAGCTATATCTAAATCTGTCCCGATTTTCAAGAAATTTAGCACACAGTATTTAAGACCTAATTCAGTACACTATGCCAAATTTCGTCCAAATCGAAAGATATATAGGGACTTTGGTACACCATTTACATTAAATCGGACGAAACTATATATGGGAGCTATATCTAAATCTGAACCGATTTTTCAATAGGGTTCGTGCTTGGGCCAAATTAGTGAGCTGTGCCAAATTTCATCCAAATCGGATCATAAATGCGACCTGTACTTTGTTTACACTTTAACATGGACAGAAATACGGGCGGGCGGACGGACACACATAAATCAATTTAGAACATGATTCTATGCACATTCTCAAAAGGAACTATGTGTCTATCTCGTTTCCTTTTGCCTGTTACAAACATATGCACAAAGACATAATACCCTGTACCACAGTGTGGTGAAGGGTAGAAAAATATGTCGCACCACCACCACACCAAAAAGGCCAAAGTAGAAACAACGTGAAATGCCCCCAAACCCAAAACGAAACCTAGTCTCAGACATTGTTAACATTTTCGATTCAAATCCGGATGATGTCTGAGTCTGCTGCTAGACGACGTCGTCGTCGGCTTGTATGATTTGTCTGTTTTGTTATTATTTTTTTTTTTTTTTTGCTTGGAGTCTGGTTACATAGTGAATATGCATACCATCATTCGCCATGTCCTAAATTATTTCTTGAAAGCAGGTAACACAGTGGATAAGTTAGATGCTATGGTAGATGTGTTTATTTTTTCCAAGAATACACAACCGGTATTTAATTTTTCAAACATATATTTTTTACATTTGGCCTTTCAAATAATAGTCAAATTTCTATTTCTGGAACTCCGTAACCAACGGTCCACAAAAGTTTAATGACAAGTTATTATTGTTTGACGAACGGCTGGACAATAGCCCATATAAGTTGATCCATATATAAAAAGGTTTAAAGTCGTTAAATTCGGTCGTACTTTTTTATATTCATCATAGGCTTTCAATTCGGAGGATCCGCTGGTGCAATATAATTTTTTCTCTGTTGCCAAAAAATTACCTTAAAAAAATAATTTCGGAGTGGCCTATGACCACTGGCCCGCAGTATGAAAAGACTATCGTCGGACAACTATGACTCAGACGCTATATATGTAAAAGTACCGAGCGATTACAAGTATTTTAAATGATTGCATCAAATTTGGATGGTATACAAATTTCGCCCGGCCGAACTTAACGAAGATTTTACTAGTTTTTGAGTATTTTTCTGATTTTGGTCCCGTATTTGGCAGTCATTTGGTATCTGTCTACCGAAACTATGAATATTGGTTAACTTTTTAATGTAGACCCCATATAGCGACGCCTCACAAATGTTCGTATTTTGGGGATTCTTCCAGAAATCGTCGTAGTTTTATATTTGGTATTCTCTTCGGTATCAAATCTCACTACTAAAAACTATTTCGGTCCCATTTTGCTTAAGTCCCCATATAAACCCACAATTGGATATTTTGAGGATTACATACATCTTTTCAGCCATCACGCGTCATTTTCGGTGTGTTGAAGGTCTTGGGCCAATCTGACTGTCTCTAGTTTTGTTTTTTCTTTTCTCCTTGAAGCCCCTATTCATGTGAATATCATGGTGGTTCGGCGTGTTTTTGTGTCAATCGGACCAACTTGGGGTCTTTGGTGCGCTATAGTGAAATCCGACTAAAATATATATGGGAGCTATATTTAAATCTGAATCAACTCCACAAATTTCAAGACCCTGATATAACGAGGTTTAACTATATATAGGCAAAAAATTATTTCGATCCCATTTTGCTTAAGTCCCCATATAAACCCACAATTGGGTATTTTGAGGATTACATATATCTTTTCAGCCATCACGCGTCATTTTCGGTTTGTTTAGGGTCCTAGGCCAATCTGACTGTCTCTAGTTTTGTTTTTTGTTTTCTCCTTGAATCCCCAATTCATGTGACTATCATGGTAGTTCGGCGTGTTTTTGTGTAAATCGGACTATCGTGGGGTCCATGGTGCGCTGAAATCCGACTAAAATATATGGGAGCTATATTTAAATCTGAACCAATTCCACAAATTTCAAGACCCTGATATAATCGAGGTTTAACTATATATAGGCAAAAAATTCCAATTACAACCACTGTACGTTACAGTCTCTCTCTCCCTCCCCCTCTCATTCGTCTAACCTGAGCCTAAGCTGGTTCTTGACAGTGCTGCTGTTGCTGTTGTTGTTGTTCTTTTGTCGGTGTTATCTACTTTGTCTGCACTGGGTTGTGTGCTAAATGCACCCTAAGATTACGGTTGCATGTCTGGCTGGTTGTCTGACAGACTTCTCATTCTTCTGTCTTTGATAACTTCAATGCTTGTTCTTATTTTGTTTGCCAACATTTGCTGTTGTTGTTGTTTTTGCTGCTGTTTAGTGGGGTGATAGTTTTGTTGATATTGCAAAACTGTCTGACAAACTGCAGTGACAAATGTAAGTGTGTGCGTGTGTATGAATGCACCTATATTTACCTTAATCGACCCTGTCTGGTTCAAACAATTGGATTTTTTTGCTGTTGATAAACTGCGTTCTAGCCTACAATTCGATGAACTGAAATGTAATTGTACTGCAAGATGCCAACAAAAATAAGGTTATTTATTTGTAGCAACGATCTGGTACTATATATGGATTACCAAATAAGTGAGCCTATTAAAGACATCCTTCTATAGTAATTATAGGGCGGAAAGATTGTGTGCTACCATTATGGATATATGCAAGCTTAAATCTAATGTCCAATTTATTTCTATTCCATTAAAAAACTATATTTGTTGTTGTTGTTGGACTTCAATGACTTTTGATACAAAATTTTATATATGGTTCCAGACATATTTTAAAATTAAAGGGGCTGTAATAAAAAAGCGTTGTTAAGTTCGGCCGAGTTGACTTTTGACTTTTGCACTTTTGACTTTTTGCACTTAAATTCAATACACCAAAAATCTATCGGGTCTTCCAGGAGAACACTAAAAGCAAAGTACAGACACTTCGAACATACAGAAAATGACGCTTTACGGTAGATAACGGCGCTTTAAAAAAAAATCCACGACTATGGATCGACGATCCACGCCTCTAGGTAGACATCCATGCCAGTACAAAATATATATAATTATAAGATCTCTATGACTTTTTATAGGCAATTAAAAATACCTAAGAAAAAGTTAACGCCTCTGGATAGCCGAAAAAATATTGTTTAAAACTACACGCCACTGTATAGGCAATGAAAATAATTTGAAAATATGTACAACCATGGATATACAATTAACGCTTCGCCTCACCTCTGGATAGACAATAATAAAATATTTGAAACAAAAATCCACGCCTATGCACAGTCAATATTTTTTTTAATATACGCATCCTACCGAAACTACCCAGATTACTAACATAAGTTCCGGTAATTTCCTTAGACTGCAAACAACCTAGTGGGATATATTTTAGTTAACATATAAATGTTTCGACCGATGTAAGGAATTTTAAATTCACACAGTTGAAAGATATACTAAGTTCCTTGAAAAAAATATTCTCTAAAAACTCCACGACTTTTCTATATACTTGAAAAAATATTCTTTAAAAAGTCCACGATTTTTCTCTAATACTTGAAGAAATATTCTTTAAAAACTCCACGCCTTTTCTAGATCATTGAAAAAATATTATTTAACCAGTGAGCGGAGCAGTATAGTCGGACGGGGCCGATCATATGATGCCCTACACAACTTCGACGAAAATTTAACTTTCTATGGTACTATATTCAGAGTTTGGGCAATATTTCGCGATATTTGCAGCCTCTAGACCGACTAGATGTCAACAAATATTTCTAATATTCAGTAGACGAGGGCTGTACTTGTCCAGATTCTCTTTACCGTTGGTTATGTTGTGATGATGAGCTTTCAATTGTGGCCTGTAGATCGACTTAAAAAAAAAAACAAAAAAAAAAAATAGGTTTTCGGTCCATTTCATTTCAATACAGTATTTTTCGGTTAATTGCACATCAAAATTTGCACACATTTTTGTTCAATTAACCGAGGAACCAATTATCCGAACCCGCTTAATTGAACAGTTTGTTCAATTACAGTAATCACGTATAATTGGAACTACTAATGATTTAAAAAAAATCCAACGTCGAATACAAATTACGCTTTCTCGCAGTTTTACCTTAGCAATAAACATATGTTTTGAATTAAATTATGTCAAATATGTATGTAAAAAATTACAGATTATTTGTCAATTATTATTGTGCAATTAACCGGTGAAAAGTAAAAGGATATTTATTTTTGATGACATGAATTTTGAACCAATTAAGCGGGAAACCCAATTAATTATCCGAGAAAATTTACATGTATTTTCCTATGAAATATTTTTTGCCTCATCATGTGGTTCAATTAAGCGTGGAAACCAATTAACCGTAGGGTCAATTAACCGAAAAATACTGTATTATTATCTGATCATCACCGAAAATTATAGGCATTGTCCTTGACCGTAACTAGAACCTCATGGAGCATTTAAAAGTGATCAGCGCTATATTTCCACCCTCTAGTGGGGTAATGGGTTACTAAATAATATATGAATATGTAAGCATCCGTAAATATTTAAGTGTAACTCCCGCACCTGAGTACATACGACAATATAATTGGCATCAATTTAAAGGTCAAAAACTGCTTTTGGACATATTATCAACTTTTCGGCTCTATGCCCTTCAGTAGTAAATATATACGCTATAAGTTACACATTTTGTAATTTTTCACACAAAATTCTGGGTCCATTTGACCCGCTAAAGATTGACCGATCCTTATCAAAATAGGCATGCTTATTCTTTGGCCCAATCCCCTTCTCCATGTAATTGGAGATGTTTGGGCCACAATTTCGGCCTCTGGAGCGACCAGAAAAACCGACAAAAATTAATTATTTGGTCCATATCATCCCATAAATATTAACTGATCTTTACAAAAAGCAATAGGGGTCTTCATTGGGCCGAACCCATCCTATATGCAAAATTTTGTGAATAACTGTGGCCTGTATCGTGTTTAAGAATTATAATGGACAGACGGACGGGCGGACGGACGGACACACTCGTCTAGATCGACTCAGCCAGTCGAGATATGACGATCGGTATACTTAAAGGTGGGTCTAGGACCAATATTACGCGGCGTTACAAACTCTTGGGTCTGCACAAAGCTATAATACCCTGACAACATAGTTGTGTAGGGTGTAAAACCAACACGCCTTTTCTAGATCCTTGAAAACATATTCTTTAAAAACTCTACGTCTTTACTAGATCCTTTGAAAAAATATTCTTTAGAAACTCCACGCCTATACTAGATCCTTTGAAAAAATATTACTTAAAAAACACCTTTTCTAGATCCTTGAAAACATATTCTTTAAAAACTCCACACCTTTTCTAGATCCTTGAAAAAATATTCTTGATATAAGCCACGCCTTTTCTAGGTCCTTGAATAAGTATTATTGAAAAAAGCCAGTTACTTCTTGAATAAATAGTCTTTAAAAAGTCCACGCCTTTTCTAGGTCCTTGGATCAATTTTCTTTAAAAAGTCCACGCCTTTTCTAGGTCCTTGGATCAATATTCTTTAAAAAGTCCACGCCTTTTCTAGGTCCTTGGATCAATTTTCTTTAAAAAGTCCACGCCTTTTCTAGGTCCATGGATCAATATTCTTTAAAAAGTCCACGCCTTTTCTAGGTCCTTGGATCAATATTCTTTAAAAAGTCCACGCCTTTTCGAGGTCCTTGCATACATATTAAAAAAAAACATAAATCATAGAATAAATATTCTTTAAAAATTCACGCTATTTAAAGGCCCTGGAAAAGTATTCCTTAAGAGACCATGTATATTTAGATTCTTGAAAAAGTAATCTTTAAAAGTCTACTCAAATGTAGGTCCTTAAAAATATTCTTTAAAAATCTACGTCGAATTTAGGTCCTTGAAAAAGTAATCTTTAAAAATCTACGTCAAATGTAGGTCCTTAAAAATATTCTTTAAAAATCTACGTCAAATGTAGGTCATTAAAATAAAAATATTCTTTAAAAATCTACGTCAAATGTAGGTCCTTAAAAATATTCTTTAAAAATCCACGCCTTTTCTAGGTCCTTGCATAAATATTTTTTTAAAAAAATCCACGCTTTTTCTAGATCATGGCATTAACATTCTTTAAAAATCCACTCTACTTAGAGGTCCTTGAAAAGTATTCCTTAAGAAACCACGTATATTTAGATTCTTGAAAAAGTAATCTTTAAAAATCTACTCAAATGTAGGTCCTTAAAAATATTCTTTAAAAATCTACGTCACATGTAGGTAGGTATTCTTTAAAAATCCGCGCCTAGTTGAGTTCCTTAAAATATTCTTTAAAAATCCACGCCTATTTTAGTTCCTTAAAAATATTCTTAAGGGGGGTCCCATTCTCGGTGTCAAAAATTTTTAATTAGTTTTTCGAATCTACGCTAATTTAAGAATGTCCTTACAAAATTTCAAGTGAAAATCTCAAGAACTCTTGAAGATATAGTCGATTTATTGAGTCAGCATCAAGTGACGGCAAGTGTGATTCTCAACCCTTAAACGCATTTTTTCGGATATGTCCAGATATGTCCTCCTTCTAACACCGTTTGAATTTTCGGATTCCGCTGTTCCAGTGAGGAGTTATCATGCCCGCCATCAAAAATAATGACTTTTCTTTAATCACAAAAAACAACAACTACAATTTTTTGTAATTTTTTTTTCATTTTCAAATCTTCAAATATATATGTGCAAAGTTACAAACCTTAACAAGCATTGGTATTTATATACCAGTCCATTTAAAATCTTAAAAATAAAAAATCAAGAATGGGGGGGTTCCCTTAAAAAAATCCACGTCTACTTTACAACCTTAAAAAATTAGATTGTACATATTAAGTTTCGTTGAAATTGGTTCCGATTTACATATAGTCCCATATTACTGTAGGTCTCAAAAAGAATCCTAGGAGCAGCACTTATATATACCCATAGTGGTGAAGGTCTTCCGACTTTTATACTTTCTTTTGGAAATTACAAGAAATCTCATGAGGTCTCAACATGAGCGCTTTTATATTTTAGTCTCAAAAATCTTTAAATTAAATCCATTTACATCGAGGTATTATGAACATTATTACCGAAAACAAAATGACCCAATTTGACCTGTAATTATGTCTGGTATAAACCAATTATACACCGATGCACACATACACTGAATTTAGGTTCAAAAACATTCATAGTTAATGGCAACAAATGTCTACAATTGACGTAAAGTTGTTGGCCTTTCGCAGGAGGGTCTTTGACATTCATTCTTGGTTTATGGTCATGTTGTCTGCATCAAAAATTAAGAAAAAAAGCAAAACAACAACAACTTACAATATCAATGAACTTCCAAACAAAGTGCAATGGAAAACGATTTTTGTTTTCTTAGCATGGGTAAGTGACGAAATGTCTACATAAATAAAGCAAGCAGGTAATTCTAGATCTTTTGAAAAATAATCTATTTCTACAATTATAATTTCAGTATACAATTATAGTTTATGATTTCTTATGAAACAAAATATGTATGATTATAGAGAAATAAACCAAGGAATAAAAATAGTTAGGAAAAACCAAATCGAACGGATCGGTTATATGATACCATACGGGGGCTACTAAGTATATCTCTGGCCAACGAAGTGTTGTCTGGCGTTATCTGACATTTCCATTGGAATTTATGACATTTTTTACCATAAACGTACTGAATACGTTTTTACGTATGGCTATGTGTTGTGTTGTTAACTGAGACCTAAACAATCAATTCGCAAAATATAAGCAGACCAGCAAAGTGCCCGCTACTTCCTATGCGGAAAGGGAATAAAAAAATATTTCATTTTATTTGCGATTTAGTACAGATGAATCTTAGCAGACGTCGCATTTTTGAAGGATCAGTAAAATGAAATTGGACCCATAAACATATCTTTCTGCAACCTATACTAAATTGTTCATTTGGTCAGATATAAAGTTGCTTCTTACAATGGGACAAAATTATGTCAATTTACAGATACCCGTTGATTATTTAGATACATATCTGATAAACATGAGGAGTTTAGTGCGAAATTTACTTCAAATCGGACGAAAATATTTATAAAAGCTATATCGAAATCTAAGCCGATTTCATCGAAACTTTTCACAGAATATCGGCCACATTTTGAGTTCTTGGAATATGGAAGCTCTATCCAAATTTGAACCGATTACTTAAAATCTGACGAAACTATATATAGGAACTATATCTAAATTTGAACTAATTTCAACAAAACCTGTCAACCGTTATCTCATAATAACTTGTATAAGTTGTGCAAAATTCTGTGCTAATCGTACCCAACTGGGGAATTCGGTGCAGCATTTATATCTAACTTATAGGTTATACTAAGTTCATTACGAAAGATATATAGGGACTCTGGTGCGCCATTTACCTAAAATCGGACGAACCTATATATTGGAGCTATATCTAAATCTTAACCGATTTTCACGAAACTTAACACACATCATTGTAGACTTTATTCAGTACGCTGTGCCAAATTTCGTTCAGTATTTAGCTTACCTTACGCTATATATGTATATCTAAATCTGTGAAACTGAACACACATCATTGTAGACTTTATTCAGTACGCTGTAGGGATTATATGATGGTCCATTTACCTTAAATCGGACGAAAATATATATGGGAGCTATATCTAAATCGTAACAGATTTTCACGAAACTTAACACACATCATTCTAGACTATGTTCAGTACGCTATACCAAATTTCGTGCAAATCAAACATAAGGGACATTGGTGCACCATGTACCTTAAATCGGACGAAAAAATATATGGGAGCTATATATGAATCTGAACCAATTTTCATGAAACTTAGCACACATCATTCTAGGATTAATTCTGTACGCTGTGCCAAATTTCGTACAAATCGAAAGATATTTAGGGACTTTGGTGCAACATTTACCTTAAATCGGACGAAAATATATATGGGAGCTATATCTAAATCTGAACCGATTTTTCCTAATTTCAATAGGGTTCGTCCTTGGGCCAAATAAGTGACGTATGCCAAATTTCATCCAATTCGGATAATAAATGCGACCTGTACTTTGTTTACAATTTAACATGGACTGACAGACAGACGGGCAGACGGTCGGGCGGACAGACGGACGGTCGGACATGCATAAATCGACTTAGATAGTGATTCTATGCATATTCTCAAAAGGAACCATGAGTCTATCTCGTTTCCTTTTGCCTGCTACAAACATATGCACAAAGACATAATACCCTGTACCACAGTGTGGTGAAGGGTATAAATAGATCAGAATTCCAATTATATATTTCAGCAAATACGTACATGTTCAACATTTAGTTCCATTTAGCACTATTCGAACACATAATTACACATTTTCAAGATTATATCCATACCACCACCACTAAATTTAGTACCAGTTAGTACAAAAAACCCTTTGGTACTTCTTTCTAACTCTCCGTCAGTGACCCACATTACAAACTTCAGGTTTCCAGCTCTCTCCGTTACCCAAATCCAAATGTAGTGCAATTCGAGTTTCCAAAGTTATCTCCATAGCTTAATACTATACTTCAACAGTAATCTAAATTCTAAATCTCAGGATCCAACCAAATCCAAATTGTTCCAAATTTAGTACCATCATACCCCAAAGTTAAAATTTAAAAAAAAAACTACATCAATCTTACCCTCTAGCAGTAATTTTAAATCCACCAAAGTCCAAATTGTACCAAATTTAGTACTTTTCGTACTCATAAGTACGAATCAAATCCCGATTCAAAATAGTAAATCCCGATTTCAAATAGTAATCGTAGGTGAAAATTTAAGAATTCCAGCTCTGTCTGTTCACCAAAAACGAAATTGTACCAGATTTGTTACCATTCTGTACTATTCGTACCCATATTTCAAACTATATCGAATTTTACCCGTTCACCAAGTCCAAATTAATTCAAAATTTCAGGATCTCAACCCTATCCGTTCACACAAAAACAAGTTGTTAACTATTTGGTACCATTTAGTACGTTTTGTTTCTATAATTAAGAATTTTCCAAACTACGTCAATCCTACATTCCAAAAGTATTTGAATTCCAAAATTCTGGAGTCCAACTCTGTCCATTCAATCAAGTTGTACCAAATATAGTACCAGTTAGTACACATAAGTACTATGCTTCCAAATCTTAATTCCTTATTCCAAAAGCAACCATTATTCCAAATTTTAGGTTTCCAGCTCTCTCCGTTCACCCAAATCCAAATTGTACCAAATCTAGTGCCGTTTAGTACTTTTTGTGCACATAAATAAAAATTTCCAAAGATGTCTCAATAGCTCAATCTTCAACAGTAATCTGAATTCCAAATTTCAGGGTTGCAGCTCATCCGTTCAAGCAAGATCCAAATTGTAATAAATTTAGTACCATTTAGTACTTTTCGTACCAATAAGTACGAATTTCCAAAACTACCTCAATTCTACACGGCAACAGTCATTTTAATTCCCAATTTCAAGACTCCAGCTCTATCTGTGAACTGATATCCAACTTGCACCAAATTTAGTACCATATAGTAATTTTCGTACACATAAGTACGATTTTTTAAAACTACTTCAATCCTGTACTCCAACAGTAGTCCTAATTCCTATTTTCAGGATTCCATCTCTATACACTCAACTAAATGCAAATAGTACTAAATTTAGTACCATTTTGTACTTTTTATAAACATTAGTACGAAATTCTTAAACTATTTACATACATCAACACCACTTCCCAACCTGTATTCCATATAACATTTCTAAATTTTAGCTATATATGTTAAATATATATACCAGTAGAACTAAATTTAGTACTTTTAATACACTTATGGGTCGACAGTCCAAAAACCCTTTTCTACAGCTTTCTATCTTTCCATCAATGATCCACATTCCAAATTTCAGAATTATAGCTCTTCGCGTTCGCTTAATACAGAGGGTACTATATTTGGTACAGGTTAGTACAATTCGTACCCTTCCAGTTCGAATTTGCAAAAACCCAGCCTTATCTCACACCTATACACCAACAACAACACACACTCAAAATTTCAAGCTTCTAGCTTCAGCCGAATTTTTAGTTCCAATACTACAAAGATAATATTTAAAACTTGGTATATTCTCCCCCATTCCCTTGTAAGAGACCGAAAGTCGAAACCACACTGCTGACGAAAGATTAAATAATAAACAATCAGACACATTCGTCGAATTTATGCAAATGATTTCATTGACATTTGGCAGTCAAATAGCGACAATAGCAACAACAACAAAGAACACTTTTTGTTGTTGCCCGAAACAACAAATCATTTAAAATCATTTTGCGAGACGTCGCGTCGTATTATTAAAATAATTAACAAGAATTGTTCGATGTCGGGAACTCTAACAAAAAAAAAGGTGATAATTAAATAGCGGATAAACTGAAAGTCAGACGTTTTGGAATTTATAATTGTCAAATTTATCTACAGCAGTTTTATTTTTTTTCTTTCAATTTTTTGGAGAATTTTAGACAAGATGAGGTAAATATTAAGATGTTATGTTTGTTCACCTTCAAAGCTTTTATGTTTAAAAATATTAAATATTCTAATCTGATAATCATGTTTAGAGAAACAAATTCAGGGGCCGGGACAAAAATATAGATGTAGACCTACCTAGGTCTCCTGTGCAAAATTGGCTGACAATCGTTGAAATGGACCAAAGTTGTCTTATTGGTTGTATTTCTGAGCCACAATTATGATCCGAATACCACCACCAAGGGAATCTGACCAAAGAATAAGAGATACTGTTTTTATGAAGATCGGTAAATATTTAGCGGGTCAAATGGACCCAGACTTTTTTCTTTAAAAACTAGAGGCAGATCCTCCTCCAGATATAACGAGTTTTTCTTATATTTTTCGTTTAGTTCGATAAATAAAACACGTGGCAAATTAAGCGAAAGCTTAAAACAGCGCCATTTTGTAATTTGTTAAACCCGTAGGCGTTATTAACTCTTTAAATGCGTTTTTTTGTGAGACGTCCGAAGACAAACTGGACCCAGACTTTTGAGTGCAAAATGACAAAATTTGTTTTCTGGGGAGTACTTATTTACTTCTGAATGGCATAGGCCCGAGAAGTTGATAGTATATTCAACAGGAGTGGTTGACCTTTAAAGTGATACCAATGTACTCGAATGTGGGTTATACGTAAATATTAATTTGGGAAAAAAGAAATCCATTATTTTTTCGGCATATGACTGTACGGATAGATTTCTCGTAAAGCATCGATCAAACTATTTCAGATTTAAGCTCCTTGGAAAGGTGACATTTCACAGTAAAAAATATTTTGCTGTTTTTTGTTTGGTGCATTCAGTTGTGGAAGTGAACAAAGAGAAAATCCGCCATACAGTCCGGACTTGGCACCCGGTGATTATAATCTTTTTCTTGCATTGCAAAATTTCTTTAATGATAAAAATTTGTATCTAGGGGAGATTGTGAAAATCGACTACTAGAGTATTTGCAAATAGAGAACAGAACTTCTATTGGAGAAGCATTATGAAGTTACCTTCAAAATGGCATCAAATCATACATATATAGTTGGCTCAAATCGGGCATTCCGAAGCATGTTAAATAAAGTCCTATAATTCATATAAAATAATTGATTTCTTTTTCCTCAACCTAATATAAACCAGTGAGCAGAGCAGTATAGTTAGACGGGCCGACCACATGATACCCTACACAACTACCACGATATTGGCACCTAGTCTAGATGAATACGGCAACAGCTCCATTTTCTAACCTAGGCATATTTTCTTAGTATCTCCGCCATAACTTGACGATTTTTGATTTTTAAGTGCTCAAGTGTCTCTGCATAAGCATAGTCCAATAAAAAAAGTCTGATGGTGTCCAATCACATGATCTTGGTGGCCAGGAAATGTGTCATCCAATAAAGCCATATTTGATCGAATGTGTGACACCACATATTCACCAAGTCGTATTCTTTAATATCAAACAAAAGAAATCGGCAATCATATGAATGTGATGCTCGGAATTGTAAGGAAAAGGTAAGGTCCAAACTTGGAATAAAATCGGTAATGAGTATTCATATATTTAAGATTTTTGCCAAATTTCATTTGTGGCACAATTTTATTAACAGAAACCAAAGTTAATCATGTTTAAAACCATTAATTTGCCTAAAATCGGATGTAGAGTTATATGGTGATATATTAAAACGTGAACCTATATAAATTATATTCAACAGGATAATACCTATATGTGCCAATTTAAAATGTTCTATATGTATTTTGTTTTTTTTGTGGCCTTTGGGCCCGGTCCCCCCGATATGAAAATTTTTTACTGTAAATTTATGTTTGCAATAGTGAATTTTTTCATTTTGAAATCCTGTATACTTTTCTGGTATAAAGAGTTCGTTGAGGCAGACATTCATATACAGAAAATGATAAATTTAGGTTCATGTTTTAACATAGTTCCCATATAAGGGTAGATCACTTTGTCTATATTTTGAAGGTTTTAGAATTGATATTGAAGAGCAAACATTGTCTAAATAGGTCATAGCTTCTATGCAGCCTCCAAACAAAGTTCCCGTCTTATTTTCTGCATTATTAGGTTTTTAACCGAATTGACTATATTTCCGAAATCGAAGTGACTATAATTCCTCATATTGAATTCTTGGAGAAAAAAAAATTCCATATTCAATATAGGTTAATGTTTCAAAACAACTCCCATAATGTTTCAAGTTTCTACCCCAAGTTTCTAACCTGAAATTTACGAACTATCTTATAATGTAATAATCCCCATATAAAAGTCTCGTCGGATTTAAGGCATTTTGAAGCCACATCGCGCGTTGGAGGGTATAAAAAGTCCCTACTTATCTTCCGATTTGTACAAAATTTGTCACAGCGTACTGAATTAGGTCTAGAATGATGGATGTTAAGTTTCCTGAAAATCGGTCCAGATTTAGATGTAGCTCCCATATATTCGACCGATTTAATGTAAATGGTGTACCAAAGTCCCTATTTATCTTTCGATTTGCGCGAAATTCAAATTCAAGACTTAATTCATTACGCTATGCCAAAATGAATTAAGTCTTGAATAATGTGTGTTAAGTTTCCTGAAAATCTGTCCAAATTTTGATATAGCTCCCATATATATTTTCTTCCATTTTATGTAAATGGTGCACCAATGCCCCTATATATCATTCGATTTGCACGAAATTTGACATAGCGTAATGAATTAAGTCTAGAATGACACACATCAGTTTCCTTAAAATCGGTTCAGATTTTGATATAGCTTCTACATATATATTTTCGTACGATTTAACGCCAAATTGACACAAATTTTGTGCCAATTGGTGGGTCCACAAATATTGCACTACGTACTGATGTTACTATAACATAAGAAGCAACCCTATATCTGACCAAATGAAAAATTTAGTATAGGTGGCAGAATGTCATGTTTATGGATCCATTTGCATGTTAATGGTCCTTCAAAAATTCGACGTCTGTTAGGATTCATCTGTTGAATATGCCAAAGTGGTGAAGGTTATCATATAGTCGGCCCCGTCCGACTTTACTACTTTCCTTACTGGTTTTACTTGTAAAACATTATTTATTATTTACTAATATTATTTTTTCTAAGAATAATACGGTTGTTTTTTTTAAAAGAACGTACATCACACGTTATGGGAATGTAATTGAACTGATGGTTGCATGTGTGACAAAGTGACTGACTGACTAACTATGATGTCTCATCAATTCATGCGCATTCAATTGCACCAGACGTTACACAAATGTCAACAACATTGTTATCAGACATGTGATTGTCTCAGTTAGCGGTGCAATCACACCGAGACAAAATTCATTGAATCACCGTCATCGCCGTTGCCATTATCGTACGATTTCATGATCACATCGCCAGTAGTCAGACACTTATGACAGCAATCGTAAGATAAGAACGACGTAATACAGCATTTCAGGTGAACCTTGTATATGGATTCATCTTAAATTATTTGTTAAGTGTGTAATAAATATGATTATAATATATTTTATTTAATTAATTATTATTTTATTTAATTAATTATTCACATTATCACCATCTTTATAACCCTTACCCTAAAGGCGGAGTGTTTATTACATTTGTCATTCCGTTTGAAATACCTCGAAAATATATATATTTTAATTCTGAGTGAAATTCCATGTGGATTTGTCTTTTTTTAAGATCCAGGCAGAGCTTGCAACATTTATGCCAGTTCTTTGAAATTTTGTACATTCATTGATACTTCTACTAGGATGTATGGTGTTGAGATATATCGGCCCAAATCTTCAAATCTTCAAATCTGGCAAACCATGTTACCAAAAATTATCAATATCGGTGTACTTTCAGGTATACTCCCCATATAACGCAATTCATAGGCTCATATTTTGGTTTCAAATTTGCCTGCCAAAAATCATCAATATGGGGGCTATAACCAAAGATTAAAAGGTCCCACATATAAATATTACTTTTCTTTAAAAGTATATTTGTTGGTTTCAGGTGTATTTTCAAGCAAAGTCACTATTTTTTAACATAACTTGGTGGGTAAAAAATTTCTTCATTCACGTTTTATTGTAGCGCCAAGATAGTTTTACTTGGATTTTTCAGCCGTATTATATTTTTTTCCATGTAGTTTCGCGAATAACCAAACAAAATTAAAACATTTTATTTAGCCGTCATACATTGATAGTTATTTTTTTTTTTGTTTGACATTGATCATTTTCATAACCGTGACGAAAATTTGCAATATTGTTGCAACAACAAATTTCATTGAAGTCAAGCGTCAAATTTTTTGTCTACTTGTAAAAAAATGCTTGTCGTTTCTCTTTTTTCGCCCCGCTAAGTTTTTGCTATGTACATGTCACAGAGCGATATACGAGGGCAGTTCGGAAACTTCTTAGTGTTGTGGAAACTTCCACCTCAGATATGAAAACATGCTAAATTCCGTTTCGATCTAGTAACTTCTTCAATAGAAACAGGTGATCAAAAAATATACATCCGCAATTTTTATACCCTTCACCACACTGTGGTACAGGATGTCTTTGAGCATATGTTTGTAACAGGCAAAAGGAAACAGGTCGTATATTTGATTCGATTTGGATTTGGCCCAAGGGCGAACCCTATTCAAATTGGTAAAAATCGGTTCAGATTTAGATATAGCTCCCATATATATTTCGTCAGATTTTAAGTAAATAGTGCACCAAAGTCCCTATATATCCTTCGATTTGCACGAAATTTAGCATAGCGTACAGAATATAGTCTAGAAAGATGATCACTAAATTTCGTGAAAATCGGTTCAGATTTAGATATAGGTCCCAAAATCCCTTTATATCCTTCCATTTGCACGAAATTTTGATTTATAAGTAAATGAAGAATTCGAAATATGACCGAATGCAAAAACATACTGAAATAAGTGTAACCTAACATGTGACAAGTTTCGATGAAGTCGGTTTAGATTTCGATATTTTGCTTTAAATTTATTTACATAATTTTGTCCCATTGAGAGAAGCAACTCTATATCTGACCAAAATTTATTATAGGTTGCAGAATGACAGGTTTAATTTCATTTTAATAGTCCTTCAAAAATGCGACGTCTGTTAGGATTCCATCTGTTGGATATACCCAAAGTGGTGAAGTCGGCCCGTCCGACTTTACTACTTTCCTTACTGGTTTTTACAATGTCGAAATTAGAAATGCGTGCTGTCATTAAATATTTACATAACAAAGATTATCGGGACAGGAAATTCATAATGATATGATGAATGTGTTAAGTGAAAGGGCGCCTTCATACAGAACAGTGAAAAATTGGGTTGCTTACAACACAAAAAATAATTTTTCATCAATACAATGCACCAAATCAACAAAGTACGAGTTGCTTGACCACCCACCTTATTCTACTGATTTAGCTCACATTGACTTTTACTTGTTCCCAAATCTAAAAAAATTTCTTGATGGCAAGCGTTTTACCTCAAATGAAGATGCAATTATTTTGAAGTCCTTGAGGAAAACTCTTTTAATCAAGGTATAGAATTGCTAGAAAAGTGTTGGACACAGTGTGTTGAAGTTTCAGGAGATTACCTTGAAAAATAAAAATATTTTTGAAAAACTAACTATTCTTTCATTGAGAGGCTGTGAAGTTTCCGAACCGCCCTCGTAGCGCCGATAAAAATGATAACATCAAACATCGTTTTCTACTCCCACTTGAAGCGATCCCAATTTGTACATAGGTACTACTATGTGCAGGTAAGTTTGAACTATTCTAGTCGATTCCTGGACGTCTTAGTGTGTATTATGTTTAATTACCATGTGTTTGCCAAAGATACTATGCCATGATCGACATCAGTTCCTTCACGTAACCAATGCCTATGGATTCTACATTTGTTCAACAACGATACCCTGTCCCCACAAAAACAAGAAAAACCTGTGAGCGGAGCAGTATAGTCGGACGGGGCCGACCATATGACACCCTACACAACTTCCACGAAAAAACTAACTTTCGTTGGATCTATATTCTGAGTTTGGGCAATTTTTCGCGATATTTGAACCATCTGGACCAACTAGAGGCCGTCAATTATAACTAATGTTCAGTACAGCCCTTCTAATTACTTGTCGAGATTCCCTTCCCTTATTTTCTTCTAATTCCCATTGGAGCCTATAGATGGACTCGATGGACAAAAAATTAAGTATTCCCCCCCTCTAGTGTGGTAAAGGGATACTAAAAAATATCTGAATACATAAGCACCTGTAAATATTTAAGTGTAACTTCCACATCTGATTACATACGACCATATAGTTGGTATCAACTTAAAGGTCATCCACTGCCCTAGGATATACCAACAACTTTTCTGGTCTATGTCCTTCAGGGGTAAATCTATACGCTATAGAACACACATTTGGTAATTTTTCACACAAAAGTTAGGGTCCATTTGACCCGCTAAATATTGACCGATCTTTATCAAAATAGGCATGCATATTCTTTGGCCCGATCCCCTTCTCTATGCAAAAATTCGCGGTGTTTGGGCCATAATTGCGGCCTATGGAGCGACCAGAAAAACCGATAAAAATAAAGTTTTTGGTCCATTTCATCCCCTAAATATTAACCGATCTATTCCAAAAACAATAGGGGTCTTTATTGGCCAGAACCCATCCTACGTGCAAAATTTCATGAAAATTGGTCCATAATGGACAGACGGACGGACGGACACACATGTCTAGATCGACTCAGCTAGTCGAGATATGACGATCGGTATACTTAAAGGTGGGTCTAGGACCAATATTTCGCTGCGTTACAAACTTTTGGGGCTGCACAAAGCTATAATACCCTGACAACATAGTTGTGTAGGGTATAAAAACTAACTATTCTCTCATTGATAGGCTATGAAGTTTCCGAACCGCCCTCGTAGCGTCGATTTAAAGTGTAGCGCTTACAATGGTAACAGCAAACCCCCTTTTGTACTGCCAATTGTTATATTAAGCGATCCTAATTTGTACATAGGTACATAGGTACTACTATGTGCAGGTAAGTTTGAAATTTAACCAAAACGTACTCAATATCAATATCAATGGCACTATTCTAGTCGATTCCTGGACACCTTGGTGGGTATTATGTTTAATTGCCATTTGCTTGCCATGGTAAAGAGACTATGCCGTGATCGGCATCAGTTCCTTCACGTCCCCACAAACAACTAGTAAGGAAAGTGGTAAAGTCGGACTGGGCCGACTATATGATACCCTTCACCACTTTGGGTATATTCTACATATGTATCGTAACAGATGACGCGTTTTTGGTATATATCTATATCTGAACCGATTTCGGGGAAACTTGCCAGAGACTAATTTATATTACATCAATACGTTGTGCCAATCGGCCAAGCTATGGATCTTTTCACGAAGCTTAGCAAAATCATTCTAGACTTAATTCAGTACCCTATAATAAAATTCGTCCAAATCGAAAGATATATAGGGACTTTGGTGCACCAATTACATAAAATATCTAAATCTAAATCGATTTTCACGAAACATAGCACACGTCATTCTAGCCTTAATTCATTACGCTATGACAAATTTCGTGCAAATCAAATAATTTTCAGAGACTTTGATACACCAATAATCTAAAATCGGATGAAAATCTATGTGGGAGCTATATCTAAATCTGAACCGATTTTCACGAAACTTTGCACACATCATTCTAGACTTAATTCAGTACGCTATGCCAAATTTCGTGCAAATCGAGTGATATGTAGGGACTTTGTGTGCACCATTTACCTTAAATCTTACGAAACTATATATGGGAGCTATATCTAAATCTGAACAGATTTTCTCGAAACTTGGCACACATCATTCTGCACTTAATTTAGTACTCTGTGCTAAATTTCGTGAAAATCGAAAAATATAGAGTAACTTTGGTGCCCCATTTACCTTAAATCGGACGAAAATACATATGGGAGCTATATCTAAATCTGACCCGATTTTCCCAATTTCAATAGGGTTCGTCCTTGGGTCAAATAAGTGACTTGTGCCAAATTTCATCCAAATCGGATCATAAATGCGACCTGTACTTTGTTACATATTCTCAAAAGGAACCATGTGCCTATCTCGTTTCCTTTTGCCTGTTACAAACATATGCACAAAGACATAGTACCCTGTAGCACAGTGTGGTGAAGGGTATAAAAAACTAAAACCCTTGTGCTGATGATGGTGTGGCTGCTTCGGCATCCTCACACTTAATTGGCACAAGTGCTAGAACCCAAAATATGAACACGGATATACTGCGAGATAGATTCAGCGTAGAATATTTTTTCCACCAGCAGTCCAATGAAAGTTGCCCCTTATGTGTCAACTGAACAATGTAGGACGTTCTATTCTGAGTGGTGTACCACTAATTGCTTGCCTGAATTCCTAAGAGAAATTCGATAAGCAGACAAGAGCAAACAGGGTGTGAAGAAAAATTAAAATACGCGAATGATAAAGTTAAAATGAATGAACAAGCATTTGCAACCTCTCGCGAATGTTCGCATTGCGCGAAAAATTCACAAACGATAAAATTTCGCTGCAAGCGTCGTCGATTCGTTCGTTCGCGAACATTCCTCGCTGAAGAACATTCTTTTGGAAAACTCAAAAAACAAATGTTCGCGAATGTTCGCGACAACAAACAATAATATCATAAAAAAGTAAACACACATACACAACGAATGAATGTGTGTGTAGCAGAAAGTGTGTGGAATAATAAAACACATGCCCAACAACTATTGAGTTCACAAACGTTTGTTGTTGGTGTTTTTGTTGCTGTTTGGAGCATTCGCGAGAATTCGGGAATGTTTGTTTTCATTCGCGAGAGAATGTCAGAAAGAATTTCAACCACCAAACGAAACGAACGATCGTTGTTGTGTGCTCTCACTCGTTTGTTATGTGTGTGCGAACATTCTTTTTGCGAATTCTCGTTTGGTAATGAATTTATCTCCATAAATTCATTCGTAAAATGAGCACAAAACGAAAAGAATGTATTTTAATTCAATCGCTACGAATGCGCACCCTGTTTGTAAACCGTGAAAATGTGAGTTTTTAAACACAACGCCATCCCCATCATCTTATTCTCCAGGACAGAATTTAAAACTATATTCACCAAACTCAGTTCCATTCCAAACCATGAATCGGTTAATATTCAAAGGATCAATAAATATTTGGTACATCACAGCATGTCTTTTGTTTGTTGGCGGGTCAACTTCGATGATGGGCTATATTAGCTTTTGGTCCAATTTGAATCGTTTTGATGTATTGCACATATAACAGTACCTTCTGATTTTCAGCATTTTTCTTAGTTCGTAATCATATTCCAATATAATCCTCTGTTCGTTGTCATTAATTAAGGGCCCAGAACTTTTACCCATATATATCGGAACCCCCGTTTGAGTGCAGCCTTCAAAAACGGTTATCTTTAATGGAGAAATTCAACCTAACCAAAAAATTTTGGTATTTGTTCTATATATGGCATGGCTCCATATGACAACCGATGTGGCTACCATAAGATGGAGTGTATATTATTTATGTTTGATCCGTTTGCAACACCTCGAAATATTCGCTTGAGAAATTTTACGTTGTCCGTCTGTGCGTCGATATCACGAAAGATATCTTACATTTTCCACATAATTTCCTATTACTCTTAGGATATTTGGTATTGAAAATGGGATATATCGGTACGTCAATGTTTCGATCGAATTGGCTTCAATTTAATATATGAGATTCGCATTGATTAGAAAATCTCACTGCCAAACAAAATATTTATATTGGTTAATGTTTCGAGTAAGCCAGGTATATGTGTAGCTATCCTTAATTGGGAATTTGGGCACATTTTTCAACCAAATTGACGGTAATTTGATATTTATACTGGCTTACCATATCGTAGGTAAAGCTCCCCTATAACAGTACCACATCAAAGAAACTGTAATTTTGCATTGCGGGTTTTCGGAGCCTGACACAAATTTATGTGAAAAAAATTATCAATTTATGTCAATGTTTGGACGTAGCCCCAGAAGCTATTTTCGTTTTTTTAGCCGCCTTCTACCTTTGGCATTCCGGGTTCTTGTAGGGGGGAAACATATTTATGTAGGAAATGTTCTGCGTAGGTCTAGTGTTGAACGCAGCCCAGTATAAATGTTTCGCCTAATTCGCGAAGTTTTAAGGTTGTAGAAACTGTGAAATATTTTTTAGTGGGAAATGTTCGAACTATGACCATCTATTGAGATAACGCTTACCTGCGAAAGGGACTTGACCCATTTCGGAGGTAAGTTTCTTTTATCCGGATTCCTGATGAATACAAAGGCTCGCTTATTTTTAGGTGCGTTGATGTTCCTAGCCTAGATTTTCGATCTACCAACAGACATTTTACAATTACATACACTGCCTGTTGGAGGGTCTATAAAGGGTCTATATCTTTACAGAAAATAAAATGATACCGCCACCTTTTCAGTATTTTCACAATCGAATATTTCAACCTAATATTCGAAATATTTCAACCTTAGTCAGAAAATGCGTTTGTATTCTTTGTCATCATATTCCATAATTTTTTTTTGGATCGTTTATTTTTCATTGGCGATTAGACTCCCTTTTGTGTATTATGTAATTTTTATTTACCAACCATGATCACTTTGTGACCAATAACATTCGAAGGTTGTTGAGCCGCCTTCAAATTTAGTGCTTTTGAATTTGGCCATTAAATGGCCACTCCCATTATTATCAAAGTGCAGAACATATAGATATCCTTTGATCCGCCCATTTTAGTAAACCAATTGACTGGCATATTCCTTTTTGTTTACAACTACACACACACACTCAGTAGCCAACTTATATGTATATACTGTCGAGCGCTGTAGCCCTCTTGTGCTGGAAGCCGACAATGAACATGACCCAGCCGCATGAACTTGAAATGGGTCACAGTAACTCTCAAAATATATCAGCCATTTTTTTCCAGTGTGAGTAGCTGCCATATTCGTGGTCCGACTGATGTGCAATACACTGTCACCTACATGTATATACACATAAATATTTTTGGTGGTTATGTGCATCATTGAGGACATTGTTATTGTCCTCGTTTGCGCCGTTCATATTGGAATGGGGTGATTGGATTGACACGAAGTTCTAACGAAATATGCTCACTATGAGCAGAGTAGTAGTGTGAGAGTTCGTTTATGACCAAGAAATGAAAATTAATAGAGAGTATGGACAGCTTAAGTGCATCAGGGGATATTTGGCCCCCGTATCCAGAATGCATGCATTAACACTTCGATTAATTGAAAAACCATTTGATTTAATTAAATATTTAAAATGAATTACAGTGGACAACAACTGACAATGACCGGTATCTGTGTCAATGCTGGATATGCGTCATATCTGCACGTGAGTGCAATTTTTTTTCGCACTGTTGCTGCTCTTCTCCTCATCCCTGCCATGCTCGTAAAAAGGCTGCAACGGCGAGAGTGAATCGTAATGCGACTGGAAAGAGATGGATTTTTCGAGAGAATTTGTTTTTTCATTCGTTTATTGAACTCATTCCAAGTTTAAAGCACTTCTCAAAACAGGGTTGGGTGTTGTAAACAGTTTGAAGCAAATGTGGTTGCTGTGAGCGCCTGAAATGTTATGTTATAGAAAAAATTAGAATAGACTAGAATAGAATGAAAGATAGGAAGCGCTTGATGACCGACTCACCATAGGTCAAGTTTTTTTTACTTATGGCTTATGTCATACATGTCGTATGGAATTTTGATTACAAAAATTACTCGTTCTAATGTAGAATCTATTTAATTTATTGTTCTAATCGAAAGTTGTCCGCGACCATCTTTATATAGGGTAAGACAGCTTTGTGCTATTTTATGCAGGTTTTCATATTTAACATTGAGACGTATGAGTGATGAATTGTTCATACGCTTTTTCTAAATGGTTCCTTTCGAATTACTGATAGTTTAGGCGTGTTGGGATTTATGCTACGGACATTTAACACTAGATTGCCGAAGGCAGTCATTTCGACCGTTTTTCAATTTCAAGTACAGAAACAATTGTGTATATTATGACACAGCTTTTTAAAATTTGGTGACTTTTTGTACCACATAGAACTACGTTTATTAATCATAGTAGCTGTTTCCTCCCCTCTTTCATTCCCCGTATTCACATGTGCTATACCTATATTGCCTGAAAGCGGTCATTTTGACCTTTTGTGAAATATTATATATCAAACTACTTTTATTATTGTATAAAGTAAATTTCTTATATGACCAGATCAGTACAACAACATCGAAACCCGTTTGCTACTCTAGAAACACAATCGAACATACAAATCGGGAAAAATTAATTTTATATTTCCAGTCGATTTCACTCTTAGAGTAAAGACTTCCTCTTTTTCGAACATTTTGTCCGCGCTCTTATTTTTTAAAAGGGGAAACTCGAGAGCCCTACCACCGAAAACAAATAATAACAACGTTTTGTATGATTGTATTCTTTCAGAATGAGGTCATTTTGACCGATTTTAGGCAATATAGGTATATACAAAATTCCCGTCTTCCTAGTGTTAAAAATGGTTTCTATTTCTTCAGGTCCTTATATATATTTCTTTTTAAACTGTGCAACAAGATTTGGGGAGTGATAAATCAGTTTTGTGCTATTTTTCGCAGGTTTTCCGATTTAACCTTGAGGCGTATGAGTAATGAATTGTTCATACGCTTTTTATACCCTTCACTACTCTGTGGTACAGGGTATTATGTCTTTGTGCATATGTTTGTAACAGACAAAAGGAAACGAGATAGATACATGGTTCCTTTTGAGAATAAGGAACCATAAGGAACCTCCGGGCCTTCACCACAGTGTGGTGAAGGGTATAAAAATGTTCAGTACGAAATGTGGTACATAAAATTGTACTCATCCGTTCCAAAGAAAAACGAGTATAATGCTCGTTTTTCTTTGGAACGTAAATACGTTCATGGGACTTAACGCCTAAACATTTGGAGGTTATTTTTGAAATGATATTTCTTCAGCCAAATCGGATGAGTACTATTTTATGTACCACATTTCGTACTAAACATTTTTATACCCTTCACCGCACTGTGGTACAGGGTATTACGTCTTTGTGCATATGTTTGTAACAGGTAAAAGGAAACTAGATAGACACATGGTTCCTTTTGAACATATGCATAGAATCACCTTCTAAGTCGATTTATACATGTCCGTCCGTCTGTCTGTCCATGTTAAATTGTAAACAAAGTACAGGTCGCATTTATGATACGATTACAAGACAGCAAATCCTTATATTATTCTTTACTTGTAACCACATTAATTTTACATTTAAAAACATCCCATCTCTGCAATTGCAAACGGCAATGTTTTCTCTAGTGCTGCACTACCTACCCCATGGAAAGGAGAATAAATAAAGCTCTGAGTACAGCTGAAACCCCGATACGTTGCAATATACAAGAAGAAGAAAAAAATGAAAACTACAAAAAACACACACAGTTGCTCATGCACTACAGCTGCGAGTACAACAACACATTTGCTAAACTAGCCGATAAGCCAACTCGTGCATATACTCGTACGCGACTATAGCTTACAATTCCGTCTGTGTCAAATTAAAGTTCGGTATTTGTTCGCTGTATCTTTAAACCCAAATAAAGTGAGATTTTATAAAAGAAAAAAATAAGGAAGAAATACAAATTGCATTATAAAAAAAATATTAAGAAAAAATATAATTATAAATATTCGAATGATAAAATTTGCAGAATTTGCTGAAATCTCTAATTGCACTGCTGCTGCACTTGAGTTTTATCGATTTTCTTATTTCTTCGTGGGTTCGTTGTTCGTCTTTCTTTCTTTTTTATTGTTGTTGTTATTTGTCGTGTTATATGTTTTTCTTTAGTTGCGTTTTATTTCGTCTCTTTTTATTGCACTTTATAATACTTTGTGTGGCTCAGAGTATGAAGAAAGACTTGCAAAAATATGAAGCAAAAGGAATCCGATTATATAAAAATAAAGTTATTGTTTAAGTGAAAAAGAAAAATAAAAAATTGAAAATATTATTAAGTGAAGAACTTATTAAAAAATAATTTTTATTAATATTACTTCAAAATAATAATGATGGTTTGACGAAGCAGCGTACAAGAATAATAACGGAAAAATACAGTGGTGACAAAAAAATCTTTGTTTTAAAAAAGAACCGACTATTTTATGTGAAGTACAAAGCACGACTATGTATGCGTGCTAAAAGGGATTTTAGTTTTTTTGGATTTATATATGAAAGCTATGGCGTTATCAGATTGCGTCGAAAATTGACAGACCTCATAATTTTGTATTAAAAAAAAAACAAGTGAAAAAGCGTTAAGTTCGGCCGGGCCGAACTTTGGATACCCTCCACCATAGATATACTAACAGGTACTTGAAATGAAAATATAGGGAAAATATCAAAAAGTGGACCTATATCGACATTTGTACAAAACGATTATATAAACCATAATGTAAAATACAAAACAAATTTCTGAAAATTTTAATGGATAATGGATATACCCTCAGCTTTATGGCTAATGAGGGTGTATACACTTTGACACGGTAAAAATGATTCTAGATGTCATGTTTCTTTGGACCAAATTTGTTTCAGAAAATTTTGATTTCATCCCAACTTTAGCCATCTTATTATTTCTTCCAAACTTAGTTCAAGTTCGAAGATGGGGAATATCAGTGCACTCCTTCCGGTACCTCCCATACAGGGGCTAGGCCTAAATACGGGTTATAGTTCATATATAGTTCATTATCGAACCTTGCGTTCTAATTTTATATCTCTATATCCTCCGCAGGTAATATGATTACAACAGAGTCCAGAACCAAACCCAAAACGCGGAACAAATTACATAACTATTTCAATATAAAAAAGAGGGGAGGGGACTACCCCAAAAAGGGGTTGAATATTGAAATTTGTTACTATATACGACTACAAAATACCAAATTTCAGCGAATTCGGCTAAAAAACGTGCTCAAGAACCTCAAAATATCGAAAATTGGGGGTACCCTTATATGGGGGCTATCAGAAAAACTGGACCTTTATTTTTAATTTTTAGTGCAGATATTTGGCACCCAATAAGAACAAAATGTACCAAATTTCAACAAGTTCGGTTGAAAAACGTGCTCAAGAACCTCAAAATAGCGAAAATTGGGGGTACCCTTATATGGGGGCTACCAGAAAAAATGGACCTATATTTATAATTTTTAGTGCGGAGATTTGCTACTCAATAAGAACTCAATGTACCAAATTTCAGTGAATTCGATTGAAAAACGCTCTCAAGAACCTCAAAATACCGAAAATTGGGGGGTAACCTTATATGGGAGCTATGCCTAAACGTGGACCGATATAGCCCATCTTCGAACTTGACCTGCCTGCAGATAAAAGACGACTCTATGCAAAATTTTGGCGATATATCTCAATTCGTTTAGACGCTAGAGTGATTACAAGAGACAGACGGATGTGGCTATATCGTCATAGAATTTTACGCAGATCAAAAATATATATATATTTATAGGGTCGGAAATGATTATTTGGATGAGTTACAAACGGAAAAACAAAATTAATATACTCTCCATACTATGGTGGAGGGTATAAAAATGGATCGGTAAACAAAGAACCAAAGAATTGGGTCAGTCATCAATTCGGCCACATCTGTCGTATAAAATTTTTATACTGGATAAGACAGGTTTCGATCTAGAAATACTAGATTTACTTAGTTGAACCAAAGGTGCCACATCTTGACATAGGCTATTGATTCAAGAATGCCGCGTGCAATTTTTGCTATAAATCAGTTGGTATTAAGATATCTTTCCCAAATAGACTTTTCCCAGTTTCATATAAATGGTGTACAAAATAAAAATATATTCCAATCGGCATAGAAGTTTTTAGCCTGATTTCGCATCATGATAAATTATGTTAAATCAACTAAAATCGCATGTAACCAAATTAAGGATGGAACAATTAAAAACGTCGTAAAGTATATTTTAAATAATGATAATGAAATCTGCCCCGATATCATATTCGGGTGGAAAGTGCGGCTAAAGCCTTCAAAATTTTGAATATGGGAACTATGTCGAAGCATGTACCTATATCGAACATTTTCTGCAATGTGTTTTCCACACTCTGAGAACTGTGGTATACCACATTAAAGTCCCTCCGGTTAAAAGACGCGACAAAAATCTTAAAAAAAACTTCACGTGGGCGCTAGGTCGTAAATTTTCTGCAATTTTTTTTAATCCTTCAAGAACCCGGATTGCCAAATTATAGCCACTTTATTTGGAAAATGCGACTACGTAAATGGTGCTAGATCTACATATATGGGGCCTCTCTGTTGGAAAACTGGAGCAGGAATTTCAACACACCGAAAATTAAACTGGACATTTGTATGGGGATATTCCGAAGCATTCAGCCATCTTGAACATTTTAAGGATAGAAGTTTATTATTCATACCAGAAATGCGGGATCTTTGTGTGGGTGCAATATGTAAGTCAACCTCCAAAAACCTTTTATACCAAATTAGATTTATATCGATGTGAAAATGTATTTTAAACTGTTAAAATGCCAAAAATGGGCATCTACCGTTATATGGGAGTTATACCAAAACATTGAATTTTTTGGTAGAAAGAATTGATCCTTTATGAAAACCGGAAAATTTCAATTACACATAAATCGCTTGAAAAACTTGCCTTTCCCAATTATATGATGACTACCTGGAGAATTGTTACTGAGAATCTCAAATGTGAAATTATTGACAATTCCGTGGAAAAACGTGCCCTAACCCTCCAAAATTCCATGTATTAGGAGGTAACATTATATGGTGACTACCCGAAAACTTGGGTCAATATTCATAATTTTTGGTAGGGAGATTTTCTACTCAATGACAAAACAAAAATTTAAATTACAACCAACCATGAAACACGAACCCAAACTCCTAAAATACAGGCCTTTGGGATGTAGCTCTATATGAAGCCTATCCTTGACCAATATTGATCGGATTTAGTTGGCAAATTCTCTACACAGTTCGAACCAAAAATTCCAAATTAGAACCAGTTCGACTGAAAAGCGTGCTCAAATGTTTAAAATAATACATAATATTGGTATGTACCGTTATATGGAGGCTCCCCCAAACCATGGTCCAATCTTGATAATTTTTGCTAGATATATTCTCAGCATCCCTAATATCATACCATACCGGGTTTTCTAGTCAATCTAGAGGTCACATTTATAATCACCATTAAATTTTAAACAGGCCAAATCCCTGCTAAAAAGTATAGTCTTTTGTGGAAAAAATATTTCAGGTTTTTATTATTGTTGCGGGAAGATTATCGGTATATCGATGTATGTACCCGGGCGTAAGTTTTATATTTGCATGGTGTATATAAGGTGGAGGTGTAATCTCACGAAAGTTTTCATCGAACTTCAGTGCTAATTGCGTAGGGCAGTAGTATAGTCGGCTTCGCCCGACTATACTGATACGCTTAGTGGTATTCACTTGAATGGTTCAAGGAAGAAACAATTTTTTTGAACAATTTCAATATTGATATAGTACAAAACATGGATACTGCCAATAGACCTTGCAAAAATTTAATTCAATATTTCCAGACATGTCAACAAAGACAAGCTGTCTTTAAAATTTATTAAAAAAATTATTATTACATTTGAAATCACTGCTTGAATTGTGATTAATTGTACTACTGTTACAGAATTCAAAACCCAAAACTAATATCTACTAATAAAATAAAAAAAAAAAACAAAACAAAATAATAAACAGACAAAACAAAAACAAAAGCAAGCATGAAAAAAAGCAACCTACATTAACAACACACACACACTTACGCTAGGTTATGTCATGAGAGTAATATACAAAGGCCACTAACTCAATCCCACTCTCTGGTGTATGCCACACAGATACTACTACTCACCAATACCTAAGCAAAACCTTTTGACTTCGGCTCTCCATTGTTTTTGCTGCTCTCACCATAGGCATGGGCGGAAAACAAACATACACTCAGAGCCAGACATTTTTCACACGGAAACAAGAACACACAACAACCAGAAATGCAGATGATAAGCACCCATACAATGACAATAAAACACACATCAAAACGTATCGCTCGTAGAGTTGTTGATTCGGCATAGTGTTATCGTTTTGCCTTTCTGTTTCAAACACGCAAGACATTATTGTATATGAGATGTTGAATAAAGAGTAAAGAGCTTTATTCGAAATTCGAGAGAGGGAGAGCTAGAGAGAATTGTTAAAGTGTATTTCGAGCACAATACGGAAATGTTGTGAAAAAGAGTGTTGTTAATAGGGTTTTGAAAAGCAAATCGCATTATTTGCGAACAAATCTTTGAACCATGGGAAATGAATGTACAGGATTGCCCATTTCGTGATCGCTTAACCATCTCACTATGAATAATAATTATAGCATTGCGACAGACACATAACGTGCTTTACGGGGCCATTACACATCGTTCTCAGGAATTAGGTGTATTTTGTATTTAGCTCTACACCACGCCACAACTGAACATTAACCACGCCATTAAATTTTAAACAGGCCAAATCCCTGCTAAAAAGTATAGTCTTTTGTGGAAAAAATATTTCACAACATTCATTGAAGGCAAGAAATGTCTTCAGCGATGAACCACATTTCTCATTTTTGTCGTATGAGAATCGTCATGAAGTTAAAGAGAGACCATTACACACCGAAAAAGTCATTGTTTGGTACTGTCTTGGATTCGAAGGTATGATTGGACTTTACTTCTTCTAAATCGGCACTCTCAATTCGGAGCGTTATGTCTCTCTTTATATTGAGGTTATTTCAAAATATTTGGTAGATTATTTAGTCTTTCGAATTTTCATTTAGTAACAAATCTTCCTACCCAAACTATTAATACTGGTCCACTTTTTATGATAGCTACCATATAACGGTAATCCCCCTATTTGGTATTTTGGGGAGATTAGTCAAGTTTTTCAACTGAATTGTCTGTAATTTGGTGCTCTGATTTTCCATTGGGGAGCAAAAATGGAAACTCAAAATTATCGATACCAAAAATTATCGATATCGGTCCACTATTTAGGATAGCTCTCATATAACGGCTCCCTCATTATTCGGTATTTTGGGCACGTCTTTGAGTCTTTTAGATTATCGTAGGATGTCAAATACTCCTTCTCCTTCCATTGTTATGTCCTAGCTCGCCATTTAGATGGGATCTGAACTATTACTGGTATTTTAAATGTCTACGTCATGGTGAAGGGTGTAAAAAGTTCGCTACGGTTCTACTTGTTTTGTCGGAAGATTTGACATCCCATGAGAACCCGTTATATCAAATTACGATCAATTTAGTGGAAACAAGTGACCAAAAATTGCATGATAATGGCGACTACTGGTATCGGCCTACCAGTCCCTCTCTCCTATCGAGAGAGAACCCAAAATATCACCTGCTTATGTTGAAAAATGAGCCCCAGTGCTTTAAAATAACCAATGGTGGGGGGCAGCCCTAAAAAGTAGGTAGATATATCTCATTTTCATCATAGGAATAGTTGCAATGCCAAATTTTCTGCTCTATCGTGATTTCAACAGAAGGTTGGACGGACATGCAGATGATGAGTGGAATATCTATGTAAAAAACGCGGAGCTGTTTTTGAATAATTTCAGCTTGGATGTTGTTCATCATCCAGGACTCCGAAATATCTTCGGTGTTTTTTTTTAATGAGAGTTATATCTAAAAATAAATATATGTGTGTAAAACCCAATAGGAACCCTTAATACCAATTTGGAGCCAATTAGTTGTCAAATATCGATGGGATGGCTTCTCAAGAATAGCTCTTGTGTGTTTCCGAGTACCTGATGTGAGATGTACTGTAATGGCTGAAATGATGGAATTCCGGATCAATGTAATGCATTTCAAGAACCCACGACATACAACTGGTCCAAATGGAGAATGGAAGTTGATCCAAACATTCTACTGTGAATATTTTTTTGTCATTCCGTTTCCAACAGCTCGAAATATTAATCAGAGACTTCATACAGTATATACAGTCGAATTCTGATAAGCGAACGCCGGTTAATCGAAAAAATCGGTTAATTGAAACTAAAAATTTTAAACTAATATTTCGGATGAATTTTCAAACACTTCACTTCGCTTAAAGAAAAACCGGTTAATTGAAAATCCGAATAAGGGAAGGACTTTTATGCTGCAAAAACACAATTATATATGAAAAGACCACCGTTTAAGGGAACACCCCCCTATTCTCGATTTAAATTTTCTAGATTTTCAATTAAATTATTTTTCTAGATTTATATTGAAAATCTAGAAAAATAATTTACAAAAATTTTTTGTTATTGTTTTGTTATTTTTTGGTTTTATAGAAAAGTCCTTATTTTTGATGGCGGGCATGATAACTCCCCACTGGAACATCGGAATCCAAAAATTCCAACGGTGTTAGAAAGAGCACATGTCTGTCTTTCGTATGAACATGTCTGTCTCTCGTATGAACTTATTGACTTTGCTCTCAAATTAACAAAATGGGGGACCTTAAAAAAATATTTTTGGAAAATCGCCGATTTTTTACCAAAAAATAAGGAAGATCTTCACCGATTAGCTTTATCCTAGTTCATACCACAGCTATACACTCAAAGAGAAACGTGTAAAAATTTGGAATCGATTGGGTCATTAGTTTTTGAGTTAGCGTGCCCGCCATTCACAAAAGAGAAAAACGCGTTTAAAGTTTGAGAAGTCACTTGATGTTGACACAATAAATCGGCTATATCTTCAAGAGTTCTTGAGATTTTCTCTTGAAATTTTGTAGGGACATTCTTGAATTAGTGTAGATTCGAATTATATCAAAAAATTTGTTTACCCCGAGAATGGGGGGAAGGTCCCCTTAAGAGAAAAAAATCATTTTTGTAAATTTTATTTTTTTAAAAATTTTACGTGCAACCCTAAAATTATGTTGCACATAAGTTCTTTCTCAATTTCATAATATGATTTATAAATTTCACGATTTTTCAAATATTGATTGAAAATCTTCGTTTAAGTGCAACGAGTTTCGATTATCCGAAGTTCTTTTAATTGAAAATTCTGCTTAAGAGAAAATTTTTTTCTGAATTTAACCGTTTTCGCTTAACCGAATTCGACTGTATATATAGATATATATATATATATATATATATATATATATTTTTTTTTTTTATCAGAATTCCGATTTATGCCTATCCGTCTGACAATTTTTAAGAAAGTGCTTTAAAATTTTGCACATACGTTGTCCTAGTCCTAGGATGTTTGGAATTGAAAATGAGATATTTCGGTTCCATACAGCTTACAGCCGTTTTTCAACTAAGCTTTTGATTGCGCGATATTTTTGGACAATAATTCCCACATATGAGTATATACATCAATAATATTGGTATAAATTTAAAGATCAGCCACTCCTCTTAAATGAACTGTCCTTCCCTGTTCCTTTTTCGGAAATAAATTTTGTCATTTTTCCCGTGTAAAATTTAGTATTGGGTCATAATAGTGATCTCTACACCGACCAGAAAAATTGACAAAAATAATGTTTTTAATCTATTTTATCCTCCAAATATTAACTGATCATTATCCTAACCTATACATGCAAAACATTAATGGTCCATAACTACAACTTATAATGGATAGACGGGCGGACAAACATGTCTAGATTTACTCAGCTACATCACAACATATTTTTTAGGGTAAATAAATATCAATATTTATTAAAACAAATATAAACAATATTGATGTGACCGAAGCAAAAAATGCCCAACATCCGCCCAAGCCATAAATTTCACAAATTTTATGCCCACTTTTGGGCATAAATGCCCACATTCGGCAACACTGGTCGTATGCGCAAGTTTAATAAATAAAGTGTGTGTATATGACTGTTCATGTGTACGCTCACTCGCTCGCCTGCTCGTTCGTTTTGTTCAAGCAATTTACATTTGCCATACTCAAGCGTTTAGTTAGTCAGTAGCCGTAAGATCATCTTGCGTGCCGGTTGTTAGGCGGATAAAAAATAGTTCCATTGATTAAACAGAGAATAGAAGAAAAGAAACACAAGTTCGCGAAAGCAAAAAAAAAAAGAAGAAAAAAACAACAGCAACAACACAATAGATATATCTCATTGTTGTTGTCTGGCGTACGTGTTGATATAATAGCTGGCAATTGTAGGCTTCCTATTAACAACAACCACAACAAAAAGCAAAGTCACTGTAAAAATACCGTGCAAATAATTCCTCAATAAGAAACCAAACACAGCAGCAACAACAACAAAACAAAATAGGATTAAATATGAAAATAATGAAAATAAAATAATAATTGTCTACGTTCCTAAATATTAAAAAAAAACGCAACTAAAAATACATCTAAAGAATTGAGTTAAAAGAGAAGAAGAAGAAATACACATTCCTAACGAAAACAAAAATTAACATAATAAAAAACACCAACAAAAAATATTTCATAAAAAATAGTATATTTATTTAGGAAAAAAATTAATTTGTATTCATATTCAGAAAGGTGAAAAATAAAAATAAATTAAATGCAACAATAAAAACGTCTAATAAAGCAAATATATATATTTTTTAAGAAAACAAAAATGAATAAAAAATTTATGAAAAATATAAAAATGTTGTAAAGTGTGCGTGTTTTTTTATTCTGGTGATACAAAAAATTTGTCTGACTAAATTTTAGCTGCCGCTAACCCCATTTGAAATAGTGTTTTACAACACAAAAAAAAAATAATAATAATAATAAAATAATTAACAAGAATAATAAAATTATATGAATATAAATTAATGTGTGTACGATACATTCACAAAACACCATTTTTGGATTAATCACAATTTTAATTGCCCCCGCCATCATAGTCCAATTTTAGTGCGAACGTAAGTAAACAAAACAGAATATGAACAGTGTTTTTCTATACAAAAGTTATAATTATATTTATGACGAAGTCTTGGTGATGTTTAAAATTAATTTGGAATTTATTTCAATTTCAACCTAGTGGTTTTAACGGCTCACATGAAAGAGGGTGTGATTTGTGAGAAATATTGAAATTATGAAATAATATATGGCAGCTATATATAAATTTGAATCGAAATTTGACACGAATCTTTCAATACTTAATTCCGATCTTCAGAAAACATGAAATCGAAACTATATTCCATGTAAAATTATTTACAATGAGATGTAAAAGAGTCGATCGTCCTGTGCAACTTTGGATTTTTCAAATCTTTTTATGATTTTTTGACATTTTGACAGTTTGAATGTTCTAGAAGCCTTTTCTGATCTAAGTTTCCTAAGTATCGATATATGTTTTGATCGAGTCCCCAAACATGTTTCAGTTCATCCCCTTTTCCAATCAATGTGGCAATTATTAGACATTTCGATCGGAGTTTCCAGGGTAGATAACGAAATGTCGAACTACATACACTCTGGTTGGGCTAGGAGCTTAAAACTATCCCAAAACTTAGGTCAATATTGATAATTTTTGATAAGAAGATTACCCAAACAAGGGAACCCAAAATACCAAATACCAGCTCATTCGATTGAAGAACGTGACCAACATCCCCAAAATACCGAATATTTTGGGGTACGGTTATATGGAGTCTCTCCAAGTAAAAACGTGGTTAAGCTTTGGCCCGATTGAATTATGCCAAATTAGCGTCTTTTCGGTAGGAAAATGCGACTACATGCCTAAACAAAACGAAAATTGGACGGAACCTTTTTATGGGGGTTGGGCCAAAATATGGACATATAATAATTTTTATACCCTTCACCACACTGTGGTACAGGGTATTATGTCTTTGTGCATATGTTTGTAACAGGTAAAAGGAAACGAGATAGACAAAAGTTCATTTTGAGAATATTTATAGAATCACTTTCTGAGTCGATTTATGCATGTCCGTCCGTCTGTCCGTATGTAGATGTTAAATTGTAAACAAAGTACAGGTCGCATTTATGATCCGATTTGGATGAAACTTGGCACAAGTCACTTATTTGGCCCTAATTTGAACCCTATTGAAATTGGGAAAGATCGGTTCAGATTTAGATATAGCTCCCATATATATTTTCGTCCGATTTAAGGTAAATGGTGCACCAATGTACCTATATATCTTTCGATTAGCACGAAATTTGAAATGATGTGTGCCAAGTTTCAAGAAAATCGGTTCAGATTTAAATATAGCTCCCATATAAAGTTTAGACCGATTTTAGGTAAATAGTCCACTAAAGTCCCTATATATCTTCCGATTTGCACGAAATTTGGCACAGAGTAATGAATAAGGTCTAGAATGAGTGTGTTAAGTTTCGTGAAAATCGGTTCAGATTTAGATATAGCTTCCATATATATCTAGTTTGATTTAAGGTAAATTGTGTACCAAAGTCCATATATACCTTTCGATTTGCACGAAATTTGGCATAGCGTACTGAATTGCGTCTATAATAAAGTGTGCTAAGTTTCATGAAAATCGGTTCAGATTTAGATAAAGCTCCCATATATATATATATTTTCGTCCAATTTTATGTAATTGGTACACCAATGTCCCTATATATCTATCGATTTGCACGAATTTTAGTATAGAGTCCTGAATTCCCTGAAATCGGTTCAGATATAGATAAATAACAAAAACGCGACGTCTGTTAGGATATATATGTACAATATACCCAAAGTGGTGAAGGGTATCATATAGTCGGCCCAGTCCGACTTTACTTCTTTCCTTACTGGTTTTTTTCTGCGCAGATGTTTGTCATTGTCAAAAATCCCAAAATTCCAAGTTATAGCCTTTTTGGTATAGAAATCCGGCTAAAATCCTAAAAATACCGAATATTGGGCGGGACCATTATATGTAGCCTGAGTCAAAACGATGTTTTTCAGTATCCAATTTCTTTCAATGAAAGTTTATTTTTAAATGCAACCATTATATTTAGAGAATACATCTTGAATCCGCAATTCCTAATTAAATAGGCCCCATTTTGATTTCTTAGTGGAGAAAATATTTTTCCATTATTTAGTCGATCTAAACATGTGTGTAGACATGTACTGGTTTAAATGGACCGAAAACTTTATTTTTGTCGGTTTTTTTCCAATCTGAACACCAATTTTACCTATGGAAGGGAATCAGACCAAAGTATAAGCATGATTTTTTTGATGAAGATCGGTTGATATCTAGCGGGTCAAATGGATGTTGATAGTAGATATCCAAGAAGAGTGGCCGACCCTTAAATTGATACCAATTTTTATTGTTCTATCTACTCGGATTTATACTTACATATTAACAGGTGTCTACGAATTCTGATATTATTTAGAAAACTAATACCACACTAGAGGGCGGAAATGTCACGCTGGTCGCTTAGAATTTTTACATGAAGTTCCTTTTGTGGTCGATTTTAATTTTCGGCTATGTTGAGATGATATTTAGGGATACCAAAGACTTAATTTTTCTCAGATTTTCTAGTGGCTCTAGAGGCTATTATTTTATGTCGAACGTCACATATTTTACATGGTGAATACTTGGAACGTCTGTTTAGACTATTATCGGTCAATATTCCGAGAGTCAAATCAACCAAAACCTTATGTGACCAATATTCACCACCGAGGTTAGAAAGTTGAGCTGTTGACCTTTAGTCCGTCAAGAATGCATAAATATCGCGAAATATTGCCTAGGCTCAGAATATAGACCCGCAAAAAGTTGGATTTTCGTGGTAGTTGTTTGGGGTATCATATAATCGACCCCGTCCGACAGCTCCGCTCACTGTTTATACCCTACACAACTATGTTGTCAGGGTATTATAGCTTTGCGCAGCCCCAAGAGTTTGTAACGCCGCGAAATATTGGTCCTAGGCCCACCTTTAAGTATACCGATCGTCATATCTCGACTAGCTGAGTCGATCTAGACATGTGTGCCGTCTGTCCATTATAATTTGTAAACACGATACAGGCCACAGTTATGGACCAATCTGCACGAAATTTTGCATGTAGGAAGGGTTCGGCTCAATGAAGACCCCTATTGTTTTTGGTAGAGATCGGTTAATAATTAGGGGATGAAATGGACCAAATACTTAATTTTTGTCGGTTTTTCTGGTCGCTCCAGAGGACGCAATTATGACCCAAACATCTCGAATTGTTACATGAAGAAGGGGATTGGGCCAAAGAATAAGCATGCCTGTTTTGAAAAAGATCGGTCAATATTTAGCGGGTCAAATGGACCCTGACTTTTTTGTGAAAAATTACAAAATTTGTATTCTACAGCGTATATATTTACTCCTGAAGGACATAGAGCCGAGAAGTTAATAGTTTACACAAGAGGAGTGATTGGTCTTTAAATTGATACCAATTATATTGTCGTATGTACACGGATATGGGAGCTATACGTAAATATTTAGAGGTACTTATTATATTATTTAATTATTAATTATATTATATTATTTAATAAACCATTACCACACTAGAGGGCGGAAATATAGCGCGGATCGCTTTGAAATGTTCCATGAGGTTCCAGTTATGGTCAAGAACAACGCCTATAATTTTCGTTGATGATCAGATACCCAGGCTCGGAATAAAAATCCGCAAAAAATAAAGTTCTCTGGTAGTTGTGTAGGGTATCATATGATCGGTCTGACCGACTATACTGCGCCGCTCACTGTTTTTATTTTATTGTTTGTGTTTTTAGGTCCCTCTAATAAAATGCTACTAAAATCCTCTAGGTTGGTCTGTTACCCACGTATTTTTCTTCACATTGTTTGTTTACACATTCGTAATTATTGGGAGGAAGAAGAAACAAAAATAAAACTCATATATTTCTGTGGTGTGTGCTTTATGCACGTGCATAATGCTCTACAACTACAACCATCACAATTCACAATGTGTCATGTGTATGAGTAATTTTCTTGGTTTTTTCTTCAAACTTGTTTTCGTTATATTTTTGATTTTTCTTTTATATTCTTTCATTCGTCTATTGTTTGCCTTATATTGCAGCAGCTACATATATCGTTACATAGATTGTATATCTTTCTATTTTTTTTGTTTGCATAGAACGCACTTTTCATTATGAGTGCAGTATGAGTGGCAAAACTATGCAAGTGTGTATGAAAATGTATATATGTGTGTCGTACTGCGTATCGATCCAAATAAACGTGGGGTCTATATAAAAATGAAAATGTTAATATAAATGAAGACTATTTTGCATATATAAAACAAAACTTGACATTTTATTGAATAGGCAGCAGAAGTGTGCGAATTATAGACCAAATTTACATAGCCACCTTTATACCCACATTTAATATTAATGATAGATTTTGGACAAAAAAAAAACTTCAATAATACCCCACTTTAAAATGCAATATGTGTTTGTACATATCCACGCAGACACACAAAAATATTGTTGGTGCATATTTATATGTTGTCTTAACAAATATACCTACATACGTTCGTTGAACTTTATTCATAGATGCAAACTTATACATACATATGGGCAATATTGCCAATTTTTTAATATTCCATTTTCAAAAAATCAGCGTTTTTGTTTTTGTGGCACATCAATTATTTTTGGTACACATATAGAGAAAAATTTTCTGACTCCGAAACCGTTCGCGATCAAATTTTTGGTTGATGCGCGCAAAAGTTATCGAGGTTTTAATTTTGGGTATAAGAAAAAAATCTTAAAATTACGCCGATTATTATATTGACCAAAAACGTTGATATATATCTTCCTCCATAAAATAAGAATATGAATATATTATAATAATCACGATAAAGTTGCACATATTCGCGAAATATGAGAAAAATAAAAAAAGATTTAGCAGATTACATCAATATTTTCATTATATTAATGACATACACACACCTAAAAATTAATTTAAAAATATCTACATAATCTAAACACCATGATGAATCAAATGATATCAAAATCACACAAGTCCATGTAGCGGTTTCTAAATCACAGCGACAACAAAACAAGATATTGAGGAAAAATATTTGTTTTAGGTTCGAAAAAATAATGTCATCATATTTATTTTTTTAAATGTATACAAGAAATTTCAGAAAAAAATGTTGGTGTTATTTTGCTATTTTACCCGAATTTCGCCGAAAAATTGGCATATATAATAATAATCACTTTTTGTGTATAAGTATACGCCTTGCGGATTATATCAAGACCCTTCCGATAAATCTTAGAATTCTATAAATAGGAATAAATCTTAAAATAAAATAATATTTTGAAATATACATTTTAAATTGCGTGTAAATCGCGTAATTCTCAAAATCATTTGATGCGCATGCGGTTTCCGGGAAGTACTGAAGTTTATCTTTCAATCCAAATATATTTTGCGAAATTTCATTTGACGGCTAAGATGTGCCGCACGTTACATTGAAGTACCCAAAAAATCGTAAAACGCGAATAATTTCCGAAATCTCCATATGCCATTAACGCGCATCCGATTTCGGTGTGCACCCTAAAAAAATACATCGATCTATACCGATTTCAATGTGGTCCATTAAGAACCATGGATGTGCCATCACGATCTATTTTTGAGATAAATTGCGTACATCTCTCTTTCGGCTGAAGTTTTTAAAGTTCTCTTTTCGAAAAAGATCAAAATCCGTATGAGGTCATTCATTGAAGCGGAAATGATCCACAGAAAACTCAAATAAATCCGCGATATTTTCAAAAACATTTTTTGCCAAATTTCGTGTTTTTGGAAGGCCAGTTCCCGCCGTTCTAGTAGATGGATTTTCACGAAGAAGATTTTATATCATCCGAAACGTAAAAAACTTTATTGATCGCGGGTACCCATATCATTCAGTTAACAGATCTAAAAATTTGGCCCGAAAAAAAGGTTTTTTAGAAATTTGATCGCACAAAATTCGCACCTTCGGATGAGTATTACTCTGAAGCTGTGCATACTACATACACAAAGTACATATCAAATTACGCAGATTCGCGACTACATTAATCTTATAATCGATTTTTAGAAATTCATGTTTGCGTATTAAAGCTAGAAGTAAAATTAAAAAAACACTCAAAATCGAGCTTCAAAATGTCAGCATCATTTAAAGGTAGATACAGTTAAAATTTTGAAAAATGATACAAAAAGGGCGTAGTCCACAGTTTGTTGGCTTTTAGTTTTACTTTGACACGAAGACCGTGCAATGAGTGGCTTAGTCACAAATCGATAGAGAACATAAAAAAACTGGTTCGCCTCAACCTGTTTTTACACATTTTTTTACATTAATGTAGACACAGCTTCCACCAAAATAAAGTTTGGAGTTCAATATCATGAACAGTTTGCAACGACAGATCAATTAACCAAAAACTATTCACTTTTTTTCATATACTTAAGTAGTTCCCGAGTTATAAGGGGGTGAACCTCCGCTTCAGCTATGTTAAAAAATTGGCAATATTGCCCATATATAAAATAATGTGTTAACAACAAGCATTCAAATATACACATGCATACGTATGTATGCAAATTCTGATCTAACTTAAATATTTTATGGTTAATTTACATGTCAAATTGTTGTTGTTATTATTTTTTTATTTTCTCATTTGTGTTTTTTTTTTATTTTATCATCTATACAATGGCTGTCATTTTAATAAACAATATGATATGACATTAACACCAGAATATTGTATTTTTTGTATGTGTGTTTTTTTTTTGCGAATAACAAAACAAAGTCCAATGGAAAAAAATAAATATTGCAAACAAAAATATGTTTTGTGTCTGGGTCTATGGATCTTGATAAACCGAAATATAAAAACACACGCTCATATATTTATTGGGTTTTCAATGAAAGGTATTTCGGAAATTTATCAATTGCCTAACATAAAATATACAACTCAATGTATATTGCAAACAAAGAGAAGAAACAAACCAAGAGGTATTTTTAAACTCTGAGAACCCGATAATTGGTAAATTAAAAATGCATAGCAAAAGTTTATGTTTAGACAGCAGTCGATTTTTACGAGTGCCCTTTTAAGTTTAGGATTAATGACAACTCAAGTACCGCCATCTACTTTCCAGATCGAGGAGTTTTCTATTGTCCTGTTACATCTATTTCTTACAATTATATTCATTAAAAATCATACAAAAACCAGTGAGCGGAGCAGTATAGTCGGACGGGGCCGACCATACGATACCCTACACAACTACCACGGAACTCAAATTTTCTGCGGATGTTTATTCCGAGCCTGGGCAATATTTCGTGATATTTGCACCCTCTTTCCCGATTAGAGGTAAACAGCACATCTTCCTCACACTGACATATTTTCCGAATATTACGAGTATTCAGTAGAGCTATTGTCCAGATTCCCTTCACAGTAAGTTGTGTTGTGATGTTCGGCTTTCGACTCGAAAATAACACAAAAAATTAAGTTTTCGGTCCACTTCATTCCAAAATTATTATCTGATCATCACCGAAAATTATTGGCGTTGTCCTTGACCATAACCGGAACCTCATGGAACATTTCAAAGCGATCAACGCTATAGTTCCGCTCTCGAGAGTGATAATGAGTTACTAAATAATATACGAATACGGAGATACCTGTAAATATTTAGGTGTAACTCCCACATTCGAGCACATACAACAATATAATTGGTCTTAATTTAAAGGTCAACCACTCCTCTTGGATATAATATCAACTTCTCGGGCATATGTCCTTCAGGGGTAAACATATACGCCATAGAATAAAAATTTTGTCATTTTTCACACAAAAGTCAGGGTCCATTTGACCCGCTAAATATTGACCGATCTCTATAAAAACAGACATGCTTATTCTTTGGCCCGATCCCCTTCTCCATGGAAAATTTCACGATGTTCGGGCCATTATTGCGGCCTCTGGAGCGACCAGAAAAACCGACAAAAATTTAGTATTTGGTCCATTTCATCCCCTAAATATTAACCGATCTTTTCCAAAAACAATAGGGGTCTTCATTGGCCAGAACCCAACCTACATGCAAAATTTCGTGAAGATTGGTCCATAACTGTGGCCTGTATCGTGTTTACAAATTATAATGGACAGACGGACGGACGGACGGACGGACGGACACACATGTCTAGATCGACTCAGCTAGTCGAGATATGACGATCGGTATACTTAAAGGTGGGTCTAGGACCAATATTTCGCGTCGTTACAAACTTTTGGGGCTGCACAAAGCTATAATACCCTGACAACATAGTTGTGTAGGGTATAAAAATCTTGTTCTGGCCTTGGTTAAGATTTTCTTTAGTCTGGAATATCAAACAACAAAATAGGTGCATACATACATAATGAAAGAAAAACAAATTACAAAACAATACACTTTACACATACATACTGTTTTTTTTTTTTTTTTTTTTTTTTTTTGGCCTGCTGACTGTCTGACTGGTTGCTCTTCCAAAGTACATTGTACCTTAATAACCACCACATTCGGTTAGGTGTTGTCTGTGGCGGCTGCCTCTTATACAGCTTTGTTGCATTGGCTGAAAAACAAGTTTTTCCCCAAAAGCAAAATAAAAGGAAAAAAGAAAAACAGTAAAACTACACACACATAACTTCAAATTGTATGCAAATATGTGCAAGTTGCTAAGAATGAAAAAAGGAAAGAAAATTTGGAAGATGTGTTGGGGTAAAATGGAAAGAAAACATATGTAAAAAAACACAAAAGAAAAAGGATTTATATTATAAAATTTAAATATATAAGTGTTTGTATATGTGTCCTATATTGCAGGGAATTTTCAAGGTGCTGTTAAATGATCTTTCTAGAAAATCTTAAACCTGGAAATCTTAAAAGAGGAATTACAGCCAACTTCTTTAAAGCAAATACGAGCCCGGTATAAATTATTTAAAAATCTACGCCCTGTGTAGAGACAAAAAATATATATTTAAAGAAACCTACAGAAAAAAATTATTTAAAAAATATACAACAACTTCCACGAAACTATAACTTTCTGTGGTTCTATATTCTGAGCTTGGGCAATATTTCGCGATATTTGCACCCTCATGACCGACTAGAGGTCAACAAATTTTACAAATATTAAGTACAGCCCTTCTAATCACTTGTTGAGATTCCCTTCACCGTGGGTTGTGTTGTGATGTTCGGCTTTCAATTTTGGCCTATAGATCGACTCGAAAAAAACACAAAAAATAAGTTTTCGGTCCACTTCACCCCATGGTACAATTATAAAAGGTAATAGCAAATCCCAGCTGATTTGATTCCAACGTAATACTAGTGTCAATATGAATTTGACAAATTATGTTCTTAAAAATCACCCAACAGGAAAATTGGGAACGCATACAATTTGAAATTGCTCTTTATTAATGTGCTCCCGTATTCAATTTACTCAATCTGCCTGCTGGGAAAGTTTGTGGAAGCAAATCTTTCTTGAAGGAATTACTCGCTATGCCAAGCATTGTCATATGTGTTACACATATATATGGCAATGGCTCAATTAAAGGAAAGATGTGGAAGCGATAGAAATATAAATTTGATAGATTTTCATTCATGTTTTTTCAATTTTTATTTTGAGGGTTCGAAAATATTCCATTTTCAAAATAAAAATAATTCGATGATAATTTGTTTGTTTTTTTACATTTTTCTGTCAAATGAGTTGACACTAGTAGAACTTACAACAACAAATTTCCCTGTGGTTGTTGTATCGTTTTTTGTACAACAACACTTGCTGTTACCTTTTATTATTATACCATGACTTCACCCCAAAATTATTATCTGATCATCACCGAAAATTATAGGCGTTGTCGGTGACCATAACTTGAGCCTCATGGAAAATTTCAAAGCGGTCAGCGTTATATTTACACCCTCTAGGGTGGTAATGGGTTACTAAATAATATATGAATACGTAAGCACCTGTAAATATTTATGTGTAAGTCCCGCATCCGAGTACATATGACAATATAATTGGTATCAATTTAAAGGTCAACCACTCCTCACGGATATACTATCAACTTCTCGGGTATATGTCCTTCAGTAGTAAATATATACGCTATAGACTACAAATTTTGTCATTTTTCACACAAAAATCAGGGTCAATTTGACCCGCTAAATATTGACCGATCTTTATTAAAACAGGCGTGCTAATTCTTTGGCCCAATCCCCTTCACCATGTAAAATTTCGCGATGTTTGGGCCATAATTGCGGTCTCTGCAGCGAACAGAAAAACGGACAGAAATTAAATATTTAGTCCATTTCATCCCCTAAATATTAACAGATCTTTACTAAAAACAATAGGGGTCTTCATTGGGCAGAACCCATCCTACCTGCAAAATTGCGTGAAGATTGGTCCATAACTGTGGCCTGTATCGTGTTTACAAATTATAATGGACAGACGGACGGACGGCACACATGTCTAGATCGACTCAGCTAGTCGAGATATGACGATCGGTATGCTTAAAGGTGGTTAGGTTATAAATATTTAAAAAATGTACGTCATATTTAGGCAAAAAAAAAAAAAAAAAAAACAAGTAAAAAATATTTAAAAAATTGTGTGGATCCCGAAAACAATTATTTGAAAAGTATGCGCCATGTAGAGTTATTTAAAAAATCTAAGCCTTTTGTAGAGTCCAAAAAAATTATTGGCAAAATGTATGCCTTATGTTGAGCCCGAAAAAATTATTTGCAAAATGTATGCCTTATGTTGAGCCCGAAAAAATTGTATGGCTTATGTAGAGCCCGAAAAAAAAATATTTAAAAATCTACCCCGAAAAATATTTATTTAAAAAATGTACGCCTTATGCAGAGCCGGAAAAAATTAATTGAAAAATCTGCGGCTTATATTAAGCCTGATAAAAATAAATTGAAAAATCTATGTCTTAAATAGAGCATCGAAAAAATATTTTAAAATCTATTATTTAAAAAAAAATCTAATTCTTATGTAGAACCCAAAAAACCCTATATGGAACAAAAAATAAATAAATAAAAAAATATTTAAGAAAACCACGCCCTATATGGAACTCAAAAAAAAAATATTTAAGAAAACCACGCCCTATATGGAACTCAAAATAATATTTAAGAAAACCACGCCCTATATGGAACTTAGAAAAATATTTAAGAAAACCATGCCCTATATTGAACTCAAAAAGAATATTTAAAAAACACCTTATATAGAGGCCGGAGTTCAGAAAAAAATATTTAAAAAAACCAAGCTTTTTTATATGGAGCTCGAAAAAAAAATATTTAAAAATCCACACACCCTGTACAGATCCCAGAAAGAAAACCATGCCCTATATGGAACTCAAAGAAAAATATTTCAGAAAACCACGCCCTATATGGAACTCAAAAAAAAATATTTAAGAAAACCACGCCCTATATGGAACTGAGAAAAATATTTAAGAACACCACGCCTTATATTGAACTCAAAAAGAAAGAATTTAAGAAACACGCCTTAATAGAGACCGGAGTTCTGAAAAATATATTAAAAAAAATATAAAAAAAAATAAAAAAATATGGAACTCAAAAAAAATATTTAAGAAAACCACGCCCTATATGGAACTGAGAAAAATATTTAAGAACACCACGCCTTATATTGAACTCAGAAAGAATATTTAAGAAACACGCCTTAATAGAGACCGGAGTTCTGAAAAAAATATTTAAAAAAAATCAACTTTTTTTATATGGAGCTCGAAAAAAATATTTAAAAATCCACACCCTGTACAGATGCCAGAAAGAAATTCTTTATATAGAGTCCAGAAAAAATATGTAAAAAATCGTAGGTTGTATGAGGACACCAGAAATAAATCTATATGCTTTTTTAATTTTTAAAGGTACTAAACAATTACAATTATTATTCTGTAATGAGTTTTTATCCTTCAACAAATTAAATTAGAGAAATTGATGTTGGAAAATGCGTAAGGACCTTTCAAAAAAGGGAAATGGGTAAGGGACTATATGAAAAAACAGGCACATAATTTACAGAATAATAGTGTCATTAGTTACGAAATCATTATCTTTATGTCACTCTCAAAATATATTTTAATTCAAGAATTATCTTCTGTTTATACCGATATCAAAAATCTAATATAAAAATATTTTTTTTTTTATATTTTTAAATTATTTAATCATGTCTCATCGTCTGTTAGATATCTTTTACAAATTGTGTCGTACCCATAAAGAGTCATGTGTTCGTGTACCGGCAACAGATCAATGGGGCTGTTACGTGCTGCATTTGAAGTTGTTCATAATAATGAAAACTATTAAAGCCACCCACTACTATCAATGGTAGTTAGAAATAGATATTGCCAAAAACAAATATTTGAAAAAATGTTATTTTACAACAACAAACTAATACAGTCATAGTGATTTTATTTTTGTTATCAAATTAGCTTTCTTTTCTTTTTCTTTTTCTGTTTCTTTTTTTTTTTTTTTTTGCAGACATCACGTTCAAGATCAAAGTCCATATATATGTAGAAAGTAACACGAGCAGAGTTTTATCTTTGCTGGTTATAAAGACTGAACTTCTCTCTATTTAGAAAACACGGGGTGTTTTATTGCTTTGTGAAATCTTAACTAAATAAGTTAAAAAAAAAAAACAGTGGCGGCGACCTGGTGGGATTTTCGGTTATTCATTTTAGATGTCTTATGAAATTTGCATAATGTTAGCCGCATTTTTTTTTTAAATCAGTTGTCTATAATGAATCCACCTTTGAAAGTGAGGCTTGTTGTTAAATTTTTTGATCGCAAATCTATTTATAGTTTGACCACTTGAAAAAACATAAAAACATACATATTTGTATATTATACAACGGTCTATCGCATATTCAATTTTTCGTCTCTTTTTTCTACCTCCAACCCATCAGTCATCAAAGGAAAATATCCATTCTTGTGATGATGCTGCTTCTGATGATTTGATTGTAGTTTTCCACTGTCTGGTTTCTTTCCTGTTGAAACATCAAAAGATGAAACACTGATGGTTATTTGTTTTTTCTTGAGGAATAATTCATGAATTGTTGATGGATTTGAGAATGACTAATGTTGGTAACAACAATTTCTGGTTATACCCTACACAACATAGCAAAATGAAAAAAAAAAACTAGTAAAAAGCTATGTTTGGTTTGGTCGGTTCCAAAATAATGACACCTAGGTTGAAAACTTGGGTAGAAAGATTCTCTACACAATGATAATATATATAGTTTATGGGGTATCCGGTGTATACTTCCGTGTATACTATTGCAAAAGGATTGACAAATTTAAAATACACTCGATGTTATGGAGTGGCATCTATCCATGTTTGTAAACCAAATTGCTTCACCAGCTACGCAACCACTCTCGGACATATACCAAATTCAGTGGATACTAACGGATTGAGTTTTGACATGATAAACTTAAAATTACGGTGTGTGCTATAATTGTAAACAACATTTTGCAGTGGTCTAATGCGCCCAACAAAATATTTGGTATGAATCATACAAGAACCACTTCCGCCTTATGTTTACCAAGAAATAACGCAATTCTGAACTACTGACCCAATTTTGGGGCTCTGCTGCTTTCAGTCAGACTGTGTGCGCGCGTGTGTGTATGTGTATTTTATGTCCTCATGTCGAATGTTGTTGTTATTATTGTCGGCAACCATAGACATAAGGAGACAATCGTATTTTATTGACTCTCTTCTATGTGTGTGTGTACATAATGGCTCTCTGAAATTTATTGAACCAAAAACCACAGCAACAACAACAAACAAACCGAAAGAGGGTCTCATAAATATTTGATACAAACGAATGAATACGAAAAAAACAGCTTTAAATAGAACTTCAGCAACCACCAAATGTGACTGTCTGCCAATGTGAACCAACATACATGCACACATACATATGTTTATAGGTAGGTAGGTGTATTTGACTGTCCTAACCACTCCTGAATGCTAATAGAAAACAAACAGCACACCAAAAAATTTGAGCACAAAATTACTTTGGAGAGCCGCCACAAGAAGGAGCACAAATTCATTTAATATGTTCTTCTTTGTTGTATGTTACGGTATTTCCTTGAACAACTCAATGGAATGTGCGAACAAAAGCTTTTGCTCAATAAAGGACTCTTCTTGAAAATACAAGACAAAACAGAGTGGCAAGAGAGTGGAACAAACACACAAAAACAAGTGGCCAAAATAATTTTATTGCTCTCTTATATATATATTGTGTGAGTGTGTGTGTAAATATTCTAATTTCTAAATGGAACACCTTCACAAAACCTTTGCACTTCCACTTATTTACTTGGGGAAAAATATCCTCGAAAACGTCAATGGCGTCCTCGAGAAAACAACAACAAAATAAATTTTGCTGATATTTGGGCCACTTAGGCCATGTATTAGACATTTTTATTTGGTAATAAAAGCACGGATATATAGACGCCAGACCGGAAGCAAAAAAGCTCCCATTCATACGCAAGAATGTATTTCTGGAGTTGCGTAAGCATAACAACGTTTATAGATGAAATTTCGCAATACAATTTAAAAATGAATAATTAGAATGCAAAGCTACGTAAATAAATTTTAGATATTTACAAAATAAATAGGTGTATATATATTAGAAAATGTTAGAAATTCGGATTTAATAGTTGACAATTAAATATCAGTTTGGGATGATAATGCCAACTATGATATTAGTTAGGAAGTAAGAACAAAAACTAAAAGGTAAACAGTACGGCGATATGATCAAAACGTGCTGCTAGGATTTATTTTAGAGCCAAAAATTGCACCCATCATGGTAAAGTATTTAAAACCAATTTCTAGGTTATTCTAACTCCACTACGTTGTGAAAAGTTTGTGTCAATTTTGTGTAGAATCGGACGACACCATTTACATTAAATCGGACGAAAATATATATGGGAGCTATATCTAAATCTGAACCGGTTTTCAGGAAACTTAACATACATCATTTTAGACTTAATTCATTACGCTATGCAAAATTTCGTGCAAATCGAAAGATATATAGGGACTTTGGTACTCCATTTACCTTAAATCGGACGAAAATATATATGGGAGCTATATCCAAATCTGGACCGATTTTCACGAAACTTAACACACATCATTCTAGACATACTTTAGTACGCTGTGCCAAATTTCGTGCAAATCGAAAGATATATAGGGACTTTGGTACACCATATACATTAAATCGGACGAAAATATATATGGGAGATATATTTAAATCTGGACCGATTTTCAGGAAACTTAACACACATCGTTCTAGAGCTAATTCATTACGCTTTGCCAAATTTCGTGCAAATCGAAAGATATATAGGGACTTTGGTACACCATTTACATAAAATCGAAGGAAAAAATATTAGGGGGCTATATCTAAATCTTGGCCGATTTTCAGGAAACTTAACATACATCATTCTAGAGCTAATTTAGTACACTGTGCCAAATTTCGTGCAAATCAAATAAAGATATCATTCAAAGATATATAGGGACTTTGGTACAAGATATACATTAAATCGGAAGGAAATATATTGGGAGCTATATCTAAATCTGGACCGATTTTCAAGAAACTTTACACACTTCATTCTACACCTAATTTAGTACGCTGTGCCAAATTTCGTGCAAATAGAATGATATATAGGGACTTTGGTACACCATTTTCATAAATTCGGACGAAAATATATATGGGAGCTATATTTAAATCTGATCCGATTTCAACGAAATTTAACACACAACGTTCTAGACTCAATTCAGTATGCTATGCCAAATTTTGTGCAAATCGAAAAATATATAGGGACTTTGGTACACCATTTTCATAAATTCGGACGAAAATATATATGGGAGCTATATTTAAATCTGATCAGATTTCAACGAAATTTAACACACATCGTTCTAGACTCAATTCAGTATGCTATGCCAAATTTCGTGCAAATCGAAAAATATATAGGGACTTTGGTACACTGTATATATTAAATCGGACGAAAATATATATGGGAGATATATTTAAATTTGGACCGATTTTCAGGAAACTTAACACACATCATTCTAGAGCTAATTCATTACGCTTTGCCAAATTTCGTGCAAATCGAAAGATATATAGGGACTTTGGTACACCATTTACATAAAATCGGACGAAAAGAATTCAGTAGGGTTCGAGCTTGGGCCAAACAAATGAACTGTGCCAAATTTCATTCAATTCGGATCATAAATGCGACCTGTACATTGTTCACAATTTAACATGGACAGACGGACGGACGGAGATGCATAGATCGTCTTAAAAAGTGATTCTATGCATATGGAGACTATATACCTCCCAAATATCGAAATTTTAGGAAGTTTGAATATTTTTTTTAACTGAAGTGGTTGTAATTTATTATTTAGGATGCTCTGTGAATAGCATTTAGAAAGTGAGCCTATTTTGGCATTGATATATCACAATTAATACTTTCTGTTATCATAAATATCTTCATATATATTGGAATGTCAAATTGTTCCTCCTGTTTGGTAAATAAGACCATCAAAATATCTAAAATGATGTGGTAATATTAAAATGTAGACCGATATATATTATTTTCAATATCAAAAATTCTAGGAGTAGATGCAATGATTCATCCTGAATTCAACAGACCGACGGACATGGCTAAATTGACATCAAATATTATTCAGATCAAGAATATATGCACCTGAAGGGGTCTCCGAGGAATATTTTGACAGAGATATTTAATGACATTATATTAACTGGCATTAATGTCTATCTTCTATATAATATTTATATATGCAAAATAATATAAAGTTAATTTATGAGTGTCATGAACATCTTATCGTTCTTTTTGTTTGTTTGTTTTAAACACCCCTTAGTAAAAATTCATTTACTTCGCCATTATCAAATTCTGCAATACCAAACATTTCGGTGCAAAGTCTTATGTTGTTGTTGTTGTCAATATTCAAAAAATATAAAAATGGAGATGTCATTAAAATCGTAGGAATTAATTTATGGAAGGTTTTTTGTATCTGTATTTTTTTTGATATTGATTGATTAAAAAACATAAATAATGACTAAGACAAATTAGTCATAATTATCATATAGACAAAAATGTATTTTTTTAAATCTACTTCGATATATAATTTATTAAAATGTAAGTCCTTGGATTATATCCGCCGTATCTTTTATTAAATTCTTCATATCCCATCAAATTATTTTAGATACATTTCTATGAAAATCATTTGTTTTTACTTATTTGTCAGACAGTTAGACTTGTCTTATCACACACACACACAAAGAAAATTGCAAATAAGAAAGTTTGAAATAAAAAAAAACAAAATACCCAAAAAATTTGTATATACATATAAATAATTTATAAATGTTGTTGTTGGATCAACGAACCGCAGGGGTATTTTGTGGTGTTTACTTTTTAAAGGAAACAGAAAATCGAAAAAAACGTAAACGTCTAGACATTATAGACTTAATTAATACCCAAAGAAAAAAAAACAATAACACATGCCAAGCCAAATAACGTGAACAGTGAATGAAACAAAATGATAATTTTGTTTTAATTTTTTTAGGTTGAATAGCCAGTCAATGGAAAAAAATATATATATACTTTCGAATTCGCTTATAACGACGGTCAAGGGTGCGACAAAAGCGGTATTCAAATAAGAGAGAATAAAATTTGTTGGGACTTTTGAATAATGTCGTTATCACCTCTATATCGTCATTACAGATCTCGCCTGAGGATAATAAAAGGGATAAATTCGGACAGACAAAAAATATTATAGCCATATAACAAGAGGTGGTTAACGATTGTTATTTTTAAAATAATTCCATGTTTTCGTCGCCTCATGACAAGACATTGAAGCTTTCAGAATCCATATGTTAGATGTTAGTAATGTCCATATGTGTGTCCTTTCTGTTGAAGTTAGGAAAGAGGTCGAAATATAAAATAGAACGTTAAACCTTGGACATATGTTGATATTACTCCAACATTCTGAAAATAGGTTTATTTTTTGACAAAGTTATCCTATAACGCATTTACCCAATTATAGGTTAATTATACCCTCAGCCTTATGGCTAATGAGGGTATATACACTTTGAAACGCTGAAAATGCGCCTCATCGGAATATTGGTTTTAGATTCCATGGTTCTTTGGACCAAATCCGATTCAGAAAATTTGGAGTCGATTCACGCGTGTCGATTCACGAAACTTTTGTACAACTTATTATCTTTACCAAGACTAAATTAAGTAGGAAGATAGAACCCATTGGTCTATTCCTTCTGTTACCTCCTCCACAGAGAATCAAAAATTTCAATATTTATAATTTCCATATCAGGTTAATAGAATGTCCGATTTGAACCAAACTTTGCACAACCTATTACCTCTACGAAGTCTAGATTAAGTCCGATGATCGGACCCATAGGTCCACTCCTTCTGGTGCCTCCCCCAAAAATGGTCAAAATTTTCAATATTTGTAAATCCAATATCAGGCGAATGGCATGTCCGATATGAACCAAACTTTGCACAACCCATTATCTTTACGAAGTCCAGATTAAGTTTGAAAATGGCACCCAGCAGTCCATTCATTCCGATATCTCCCTTACAAATGGTCAATATTTTCTAAAATTTAATCAACATTAAATCCAAAACATCTTTGCAAACCATAGGCTGTGGACATCACCGACTGACACCTTTTTACTTGTTTTACTACCAAAGTGATGGCAATTTCGGGTTTTTGGTGGCCATCTTGGTGGTCCTTGACCTTTTTCCAACCTATGGGGCTCTAGTAGTTTGGTTAAAATTTACCGCCCTTTATTATGTGTTTTTTTAATGGTAATATAACACTTTCTATTCGACGTGGCTGTAATCCATGCTACTTGATGGGTAATCAACTTCTGTAAAGAAAATTTAATATAAAGGTCCATGTTTTGAAATAGAATCCCACATTAAAATCTAGCCGTTTTTGGGTGTCCTGAAGGTAATAGCCGAATTTTTTAACCTGAGGTTTTTAATTTGGGTATTTATTAGAATATTTTTTTATTAATTATTTTTAAATTTATTTATTTTTTTTCGGAAAAATTTAAGAAAAATAATTTTTTTTTTTTTTTGAATTCAATTATTTTTAGCTGATGCAGTTGTTTTCCTTTAAAGTGATTTCCTTTTAAGACTCATTGCCAACATTATTCATCTTGTACGTATACGTTATTATGTTTACTACAATCGATATTAATCATACGTCAGTAGGTCAATAACCTTTATTAGTTTACATTTCTTCGAATTCTTGTTTCTTTTTTATAAAATAAAATAAAAATACAACAACAAAACCCTAGTGTACCAAGTGTCATGCATATGTCTCGAGACATACCCCATGCATCTACGCCATATGCTCGTAACTCCCCTAGTTGGCAAATACTTTGAATTCTGCTAGCCGTGCATAAAAAGCAGTGAGTTGTCTGCTGCCTTGCTTACGTTTTTTTTTAATTTGGTTTTGTTTTGTTATTGTGGTTGCTTATAATGTTAACGGCGATAGTGGTGATGGTGCGTTTAGTGCATTTGAAATGGTCATTGACTCATTGACACCGTTTGGTTCAGACCATAGTTGGGGGTTTTTCTTCTTCTTCTTCGTCTTCGTTGTCGTCGTTTACTGTTTCGTCGTAGCGGAGTTTCGTTTTTTCACCATAGCAGAAATGCAGTGTGTCTACACGCATTTTAAATGAATGAAAATATATAGTTGTTGCTATGCTGTTTGATAATCCTTTCAACAATGCAATTGCGTAGTGCAAGGAATGATAAAAGGAACTAAGAAGGAATGAGCTCTGTGTTATTCGCCAGTTAGAGGAAATTGCAAGCAGTAAGAAAATGCCCAAAGTCGGTGGGTATGAATATAAAATACATTACTCCACTTAGGCATAGGGAAGAGGCGCTGCTTGGAGTTTATATAATATTCATACCATACTTTAGCATCACCACTATGGGCCCAAGAGGTGCCCAAAAAATTAGTATTGTAATCTAGTAAAAGATATTCTTAAATATGATATAGTGATCTAAACTAAAATTGAATATAGACTCAATTTCCTTAAGAAAATGTGTAAAATTGAATGAAATTATACAGATGATACATCTATACGAGGATTACTAAATATATTTCCGATCTAATAATATAAATTCGGATATTTATTTTTGATAATGTTTGTATTGTTTTTTAAAGTATTCACCAGTATGATTTCCAGGTGTTGAAGAACATATTTTTTCCACTCCAATTGGACCTCCAGACATGGATTTTTGAATGCTTTAGATAGTGATATTATTCTGGCTACTAAAATCGTTTATCACGTATTGTTTTCACAATGTACGTAAATAAAAGAAGTAATTGAATTTCAAGTTAGGGCTGTACGGCCGATAAACTAGTAATTTTACATTTGTATCGTCCACAAAGACTTGGCAGACTTGACTATCCTAAGGTACTCATGTGGAATTTGCTACTATTTGTTCCGAAGTACTTCGACCACGAATAACCTTCTTTGTATTTGGATAGTTTTCGTTTAGCCATACGACCGATTAGTAATTCTTTGGTTTTTCTATTTTTCTCTAAATTTTTTTGCACCAGTCGAAAAGAGTCTTTTTTTTTAGCCATAGGGTAATTATGCGAGATACAAAGAGATCCAGTCTTTCCTAGGACAGGTTGTTAATGTAACATGGAATGTAAGCTTTTGAAAAAAAGAGATGGGATGCTTCTAGCTCACTGTATGGCCTTTACACATTATAAATTGTTCGATCTTTAAGACCTTCGTCTTTGAGAGAGTGTCAATCGAACGATTTAATTCTTTAAGCCAGTTTCTCACATTGCGATTGGATAGCTGATTTGTGCCTCATCACCTTATAAAGATTGAAGTTAAATGATGCCCTCGCGTCTACACATGAAACTTTTGTAAGCAACTTTGTTGAGTTCTTAGGAAGGAAGGTATGGAGAATGGAGGAGGAAATGAAATATAGAATTCAAAATAGAGTCGTGAAGAGCAGCAGTAAATTTGCATACAATATTTGCATGTGCACATTCCGAGAAAAATAATAGCAATAAGGTAATTCCATACGTTGTTCGTCAAACAATACTGAGTACGGTTTTGTTGAAAATTCCAATATCTATACTAATAAAATAGTAAAGTGATTGACTGACTGATTTAAAGATTCATCAACGCCCAGACGAAACGGCGGAAGCCACTATATTGAAATTTTGGGTGAGGGTCACTCTTGGTCCAAAGGTGACAGATAATGCTGGGTTTTTGGACATTTGTACTAGAACGGTACGAAAAGTACTAAATGTGATACCATTTGTATTCGGCGAACCGATAGAGCTAGAACTCTGAAATTTGGATTGGTGGTTGCTGATGGAGTGTAGGATAGGTGTAGCAAAGGGTTTTTGGAAATTCTAACTATAACTATCCGAAAAGTACTAAATTGTACTTAATTTGGTACAAATTCATAGCATGTGAATGGATAGATCTAAAAATTTGAAATGTGGAATGCGAATTAGGGTTGAGATGTAGAGTCTATTTAAGGAGATGATTTTGAAAGCGTGTACTCATTTGTACGAAAAGTACAATATGGTACTATATTTGGTACTAATTTAATCTATACTAATAAAAGAGTAATGTGATTGACTGACTGATTTAACGATTCATCAACGCCCAGACGAAACGGCTAAAGCTAGAATCTTTAAATTTTAGGTGAGTATCACGTTTGGTCCAAGTGTGACAGATAAGGCTGGGTTTTTGGAAATTCGTACTAGAACGGTATGAAAAGTACTAAAAATACTAAATATGGTATCATTTGTATTTGGCGAACCAGTAGAGCTAGAACTCTGAAATTTGGATTGAGGGTCACTGATGGAATGTAGAATAGATTTAGCAAAGGGCTTTTTGGAAATTCGAACTATAAGTATCCGAAAAGTACTAAATTTGGTACAATTTCGTAGCGTGTGAATGGGTTTTGGGTAAGAAGGGGGTTCTGGAAATTCGTACTAAATTGGGTACAATTTGAATTGTGGGTGAACTGATAGAGTTTGAATCCTGAAACTTGGATTTTGGATCACTGTGGGGGTATTGGTTTGGGGTAAGAAAGAGGTTCTGGAAATTCATACTACTTTGTACTAAATTTGGTACAATTTGAATTGTGGGTGAACTGATAAAGTTGGATTCTTGAAAATTGGATTTAGGGTGGCTGTGGAGGTTTTGGATTGGGGTATGTAGGAAGTTTTGGAAATTGGTACAACTATGTACTAAATTTGGTATAATTTGAATTGCGTTTGCACTAATAGAGTTGGAATCCTGAAACTTTGATTTAGGATGACTCTGGGGTTGTAAGATTGGGGTATGTAGGAAGTTTTGGAAATTGGTACAAGTATGTACTACATTTGGTATAATTTGAATTGCGGTTGCACTAATAGAGTTGGAATCCTGAAACATGGATTTAGAATGACTGTGGAAGTGTATGTTTGGGGTAGGAAGGAGGTTTTGGAAATAAGTACTACTGTGCACTAAATTTGGTACAATTTAAATTGTGGGTGAACCAATAGAGTTGAAATCCTGGAACTTTGATTTATGATCACTGTGGAAGTGTAGGATTGGGTATATAGGAAGTTTAGGAATTGGTACTACTGTGTACAAAATTTGGTGCAATTTGAATTGTGGATGAACCTATGACTTTGGAATCCTGAAACTTGGGTTTAGAATCACTGTCGGTGTGTTGGATTCGGGTAATTAGGAAGTTTTGGATATCCGTACTACTGTGTACTAAATATGGTACAATTTAAATTGTGGGTGAACCAATATAGTTGGAATCCTGAAATTTGAATTTGGAATCATTGTGGGGGTGTAGAATCGATATATGCATAAAATTCTGTTGGATGGTTGAACAGGGTACATATGGAAATAATGTGTGCTAAATGGAAAATTTGGATTTGGGTGAACCTTTAGAGCTCGAATCATGAAATTTAGTACAAAATGGAATTCAAATTTAATTTATGGTCGATATTAATGTGTGAATTGGTTTTTCTGACGTATGCAGTTTAAATATTTCCTACATTCGCTAACGAAGTTGCGGGCATATGCTAGTTTCCAATGGAAATGTTTTCCGTTTTAGTTTTTGATACAACTATTGGTTTTCTAGAAAAACTGGACTTAAACCACTTCCAAAATAAACGACTCAAATTATCGTATAATTTCTTCCGATTTCCTGTAAATAATGTAATGTACCAATAAAACCCCACGTCCTTGTAAATGTCTCGAAATTTGATAAATACTTCAGGCTATCATACATGTTTATATTAAACAACATATTTTCGATTATGTATAGTCTGATTTTGTTGCGCAAAAACTTTCCAAGACGAACGGGCAATGACAACAGACCTCGTCGATGCAGACAATAACAAAAACAACAAAAACGCCGCCTTAATATGCAAACATTTCGCCAATGCGCAAATGCTGTAATGTGGAATAAGAAAAGACATGGATGACGGCGGTGACCGACCGAACGACCGACCACAAGCAAATACTTAGCTCTAGGAAAATTATTAAAGCAAATGAAAACTGATCAAAGGCATCGACGGCAAAATACATGCATAGGTACATAGTATCAAACATAGTACGTCAGGAGGTAAATTATTATTATTTTTTTTTTTTTTTTTTGAAAAAAGAAGACAACGAAAAAAGAAAATATACTCGACTACTAATACTGACAATATACTATGTGTTGAGACACAATGTAAATAAACCATGAGAAAGTCCAAGTGGCTGCCGCCTCGATCATCGCCGACAGCGACAACAACTGCTCAACCAGCTGTAAATGAGTAGCCAGTTAGGGACTGGCATCCGACTGGGGTGGCCACATTTCACAGCATTTTAAAGGTGGTTAACAAATAGTTGAGACTATGGCCTTTATTGCATGACATTGTTGTGGTTGTTGTAGTCTCGTCAGTTTATATTTCTTTTGTTGTTGTTGTTGTTGTTTTAATGTCGCTTTTTGTTTATCGATTATTGTAACACGTAAGCATTTTGTTGTTTTCGTTCGTACGTCTCATTGCAGTTGCTATCGTTGACGTTGCAGTCGCCGTTAATGTGATTGAGGCCATTATTATTTTTTTTATTATATTATCGTTTTTTTTTAATTTTTTTGTTCTATCGTCTGCTTATCGCATTCGTCAAATGTGACGTTGTGTCTACAACTGATTACATTGTTGTTGTTTTTGCAATTCTTATTTTTTTATTTTATTCCTTTTTTAATTGTAGACATATCACTTGTGTGGGGAATTTGTTGTTGCCGTTGTTTTTTTTAACTGAATTTTATCGGGCAAGCAAAAACACAATACAAAAAAAATCAATATTAGTAAAAAGCAAATAAAAAACAAGAACTCAAAGTACATAAGGTGTTGTGTATGAAAAAATAAATGTGCAATGCCTTGAAATATTTAGTGGGGACCATGTACACAGTTAAATTTTATATCAAATTATCGATGAAATACTACTACTACTACCACTACATTAATACTATCACCAAACACCGTTGGAGATTGGTATTAAACATAAGATGAACTAATTTAGTGGTTGGTACTTTTTACCATCTCAATTTGCGCATTTTGAAGCATTTATCAAAATTTTCCAATCACTGTGATGTTGGAGCGTAATAGAGTAACAATTTACAATATAGGCATTCATTTCGAAATTCCTACAATAATTTTCGAAGCAATGTTTCTATAATATAGAATTCCTCTTCGGATAAAAAAATTCAATACTAGGCAATGTTAAATATAGGTTCATATTCTGGTATACCCAACCCCCACATAATGGTTCCGACTGAGTTTAGCTTTTTTTAAATTACCTTTTCAAAATTCAAACCATGTAACGGTTCATGGTATTTTCAAACAAAAATATATAAGCTCAATTTTAGTGTTTTATATTTTTATACACATTTTTCATACAAATGCCTGATCCAGAACTTGCAAAAATGTACACTTTTTTACTTCGTGAACAAATTTTCCATTATGATATCGAAATATTAAAAACCAATAAGGAAAGTAGTAATGTCGGACGGGGCCGACTATATGATACCCTTCACCACTTTGGTTAAATACAAGAGATGCTCATATGTACAATATCCTGAGGAAATGACGAAAGTAAATGTGTGGACTAAATAGATATTTGAACTAATTTAAAACAACATATACACATACAATTCTGAAAATCTTTGAAAACTTGCATGTTAATCGAACGGACTTGGGTTCTTTGGTGTACCATTTGTATGAAATCGAACACAATTATATCTATATCTGAATCTGAACTGATTTTCTCGAAACTTAAGACACACCATTCTAGACTCAATTCAGTACGCCATGCCAAATTTGGTGCAAATCGAATGATATACAGGGACTTTGGTGCACCATTTACATTAAATCGGGCGAAAATATATATGGGAGCTATATCTAAATCTGGCCCGATTTTTACGAAACTTAACACACATCATTCTAGACCTAATTCAGTACACTATGCCAAATTTCGTGCAAATCGAAATACATATATATATATATATATATATATATAAGGCCTTTGGTGCACCATTTACATTAAATCCCATTATATGGGAGCTGTATCTAAATCTGGACCGATTTTTACGAAACTTTGCACACATCTGACTAGGCTGAATTCAATACTCTGTGTCAAATATCGTGCAATTCGAAAGATATATATAGGGACTTTGGTGCACCATTTACATTAAATCGGTCGAAAATATATATGGGAGCTGAATCTAAATCTGGACCGATTTTTACGAAACTTTGCACACATCAGTCTAGGCTGAATTCAGTACGCTGTGCCAAATTTCGTGCAAATCGAAAGATATATAGGGACTTTGGTACACCATTTACCTTAAATCGGACGAAAATATATATGGGGGCTATATCTAAATCTGATCCGATTTTTCCCAATTTCAATAGGGTTCGTCCTTGGGCCAAATAAGTGACACAGATCTTGGAGGTTAATATAACTCTATAATATTGTATTTCACTTCGGATGAAAAGAAAACACCGCTAGGCAATGTTGAATATAGCTTCATATTCTGGCATACCCAACCCCTACATAAAAGCTCCGATTGAGACTAGGTATTTTAAATCACCTTATAACATTTTTGAAGCAAGTAATGAGTAATGGTATTTTCAAACAAGAATTTCGTATTTTATGTGTTTCAAGCACATGTATATTCTAGAACGTGCATGAATGTACAGTTTTCATTTTTCAATCGAAATGGCGTTAATTTTTCATTTCGAATTCTCAGGGTATTATATACCTGCTTACAGACAATTTGACATTAGCATTTTATGTAAAGATCCCGAACCATTTTCGATTCCTTGAAGCTTCTAAGCACATTTTCAAACGGGACAAAACACTTAGGGCTTGATTCGAATGTTACCATTTTCGTTTCTGGGAAATTTCTAGTTGAATTTTTAAATCTTATAGAACCACTCCAGCTCATTCTTGGCGGCATCTGACATTTTAATTGGTAAGTTGGACTCAGTACGATTTGACGTATTGTGTACGACCCAGTGTGACCCAGAACATTGATACTGAGGGTGAAGTGATGATGCACGATTGTCGTGAGGTACAGTCTTCGTTGAATATTTTTTCCAACAGCATACATTCGATATGACATGAATACCTATACGTAAATGAGGTTTCTTCTCGTTGGATTTCGAACAATTTGCGAATCGGAAAATGGTAGTTTAACCGCAGAGAAAGTAGTATAATCTGGAAAATACTCTGAAAAACAATAAAACCTTCTATTAGGCTAGAAATATATCCAATAGCCCTCGTGCAATCGAAATCAGATTATAATCAGTTTATGTTCGGCATAAAATTTCACCAAATAATATTTTTTATGGATTATATTATAAAACCCAAGGGCACACTGTTTGTCTTTTGTAATTTTTACTAGTTTATGATAGAATATATAAAAACATAGCAAATATATTAAACTTTGACCTTCAAATCCTGAGTAACTGCATGTAAGCTTTTCCCTCTCCACCACCATGTGATTCGATTTCACTTTTCATAGATCCCACCCATCTAAAATATCATCTAAATCACATTAACAATACATATGTTCCATTATCGGTTATCTGTGCTAAAAAATCGATTTGCAAGTGCATGATATTTACATCAATACATTATCGAAATCGTATTGTATCGTTTGCCAAATCGGCAGGTCAGCATAGCTATCATCCCGTCAGTTTAATCAAATGTTTTGCAACAATGTAACACATTCTTGCAAATCAAATCAAGATAAAACGAACAAAATACGAAATTGCAATTAATTTATTGTGTTGTTGTGTTTCGTTTTTTTAGATACGGCTTGAGTGAATTATTACATTAGTCGGTTGGCTAAATAGCACAATACACGTGTGTAGTATCTTTGCGCAAAAATAGAATTTAGTTTGCAGACATTTAAATTTATTTCCCTTTTTGTTTTGTTTTTGGTTTCTTCTTCGTCGTCTTATCGGGAAATTTGAAATGTAAATTTTGCAGGTTCTGCATACAACATTGTACATTGTTGTACATATATGTTTGTATGGGTGCATTAGTTCATATGTGTTGGTTTCATGTCTGCTTGATGTCTGGTAATACTATTGTGAGATTTATATTTAGCCAATTAATATTACAGTCCAACAATGCTATAATTAATTGCCGAATTGTTGTCATTATGATTTTCTAATTCGTCATAACAGATGTGGTAGAGAAATGGTTCCACTGTGCATGTGCAGTATTTGCATTGCATTGCAATAAGGGCAGTATTTCAATGAACCCTAAACACCCAAGTTTTGCATTTAAATTTGCAATAGTTTTATTAAATTTCATCATTATGAATTAAATCTATAGTCTGTTGAAATTTTATTTATTGCAATGTCATAAGCATAATGGCTATTATTCGGGGCAAGTAAAATTTTTTCGTCATGTGGATTTAAATAATGTGGGGAATATTATCTCACCGTCTGTAGATGATAATGTGGTACAATACGAAGGCTGCTATACGTATTTCTGCATTAATAATGAAAATGCTAAATTATTCCCCACTCCAATTGAGACACCTCGATGAAAATAGTTCACAATATATTTTCATGTTCGGAGATTAAATTGAATCATGAGGTGTGAAGTCAGGGCTTGTCAGCTGATGACCCATCAATTCCACATTTTGGAGGTCAAAAATACGCTGGTTCATCATGTCATGGTGTATAACGATTCGTCTTCTCTTTTTTCGAATTTCTCCGAAGATTTCCGTCAAAAAAATTGTGCCGTATCAATCAGAATTGAACGACGTCCTCTAGTCAAACGGAGGAGTATCCACAGAAACAGTATAGCAAAATAAAAAAGCTATCATTTGCTTTGAATATCAGGGCTTGCCAGCTGATGATCCATCAATTCCACATTTTGGAGGTCAAAAATACGCTGATTCATCATGCCATGGTGTATAACGATCAAAAAATTGTGTCGTATCAATCAGAATTGAATGACGTCCTCTAGCCAAACGGAGGAGTATCCACAGGAACAGTTTAGCAAAATAAACAAGCTATCATTTGCTTTGAATATTATTGCAAAACATATCCTCCTTCTACATCTTTTTTCGTTCTTATTTTATGGAACCTGAAACAAAATACAGTATATTATGAGAAACTTTCGGATTTGTTTGAAATATTAAACCTAAACGATATTAAAACCGGTGAGCGGAGCAGTATAGTCGGACGGGACCGACCATACGATACCCTACACAACTACTACGGAACTCTAACTTTCTGCTGGTGTTTATTCCGAGCCTGGACAACATTTCGTGACCTCTTGGCCCATTAGAGGTCAACAGCACCTTTCCCTTACACTGACATATTTTCCGAATATTACTAATATTCAGTCCTTCTAATTACTTGTCCATATTACCTTCACCGTGGATTGTGTTGTAATGTTCGCCTTTCAATTGTGGCCTATAGATCGACTCGAAAAAACACAAAAAAAGTTTTCACCTTCAAGGGCAAATATAAACGCCACAGAATAAAAATTTTGTAATTTTTCACACAAAAGTCAGGGTCCACTTGACCCGCTAAATATTGACCGATCTTTATCGAAACAGGCATGCTTATTCTTTAGCCCGATCCTCTTCTCCATTCGCGGTGTTTGGGCCATAATTGCGGCCTCTGGAGCGACCAGAAAATCAGACAAAAATAAAGTTTTTGGTCCATTTCATCCCCTAAATATTAACCGATATTTTCCAAAAACAATAGGGGTCTTCATTGGCCAGAACTCATTTTACATGCAAAATTTCGTAAAGATTGGTCCATAACTGTGGCCTGTATCGTGTTTACAAATTATAATGGACAGACGGACGGACACACATGTCTAGATCGACTAAGCTAGTCGAGATATGACGATCGGTATACTTAAAGGTGGGTTTAGGACCAATATTTCGCGGCGTTACAAACTTCTGGAGCTGCACAAAGCTATAATACCCTGACAACATAGTTGTGTAGGGTATAATTAACATACAGGAGCTTGATCCGGATGTCCAAATTTTTGATCCGGATTTTCATAAAAAACCGAATTTTGTACCGGTTTTAATCAACCGATTAAAAATCTATATTTTGATCATATTTAGTGATACTTAAAATTTTCCTTTTTTTGAGTATTTCTGAAATTTATTCAAACGAATTGACTTTAAATTGAGCCAAAAATAATGACAATCCATCTTGGTTCATCTCGATTCAGATTTAGATAAAACTCACATAAATATGTGATGCACAATCGGTATCCATATATTGCCCATTGATCCTAATAGTAATCCTTGATTATATTTTATTGAATTTAATCTTGAGATTTCTAATAAAATTTCAAGTTCAAGGTTGATACAAACAAAGACTGCAATACATTCAAATGAATACTACTCTGTTGCGAATTAGTGCCTACAATTTTTGAGATTGATTTCAATTAGAACTGAGTTATGACCACAATGACATTCTAAAAATTTCAAGTTCAATGTCAAATGTGATGATTTTTGTTTTTTTTTTTTTATTTGGAGAAATTTCCATTTTTGGGGGCAAACTCATACTGTGATATCCAGTGTTTTTGATCACCAGATTAACACCAGTAAATGACCAAACGATTGTCATCCAGCAATTACCTTGACATTAATTGAAAAGTCAGTGAACTCATAAAGTAAAAGAATTATGATTACACCCAAGATCGTCATGGGCTGGATGATGATACTAACAAAGGCGCAAACACATACACAACAAAATCATTTTAATTTTGTGGAATGAGGGAATTCAATTCAGGATTAAGAAACATTTTTTACTCAGACTTGGACGTTTTTGATTTTTTCTGTGCTCTTTACAAGATTTAAATTTAAAATACAATTTTGTGATAAATTATTTGTGTATAATATTTGTAACTTGATTTGTTTATACATCAAAACAATACTCATGTCGTTTTCTAGATTTAATTCACCTTAATCAAAACACCTGCAAATGGGGATTTTTTTTGCTTTTTTCTGATTATCACATTTAGCCAAGTCGAAATATTTACTCACGGTTTACATACATATGTATACACATATCGCCCACACATGACAACCATAAATGAGAAATAGATTTATAGAAAATTTGCGCCAAACAAATAAATAAAATGGTTGTGTGATGGCAGGTGACTTGACATGATTTTGCAATCTTTTTTATCCACTACTAGTCATTAGCATATCTTAGATTGAGTAAATATGGACAAAAATGAAATTCAAAATTTATCAAAAAAAAAAAAAAAAAAAATAAATAAATAAATAAAAAATAAATAATAATAATAATAAATAAAAATAAATAATTTTATTATTAACATTTGTGTATGTCTCGTGCAAATGTCAGCTGATAAATATAACGAAAACGGCAAATATACGAAGGTATACCGAGTATTAAACGAATATTTTCTTTAATGATTTGCTAATTTTTCTTTTTCTAATGGTCTACATTTTTAAAATCTATGGAGAATTTGTTATATATCCGATATTATAAATTAGTATTACTTACAGTATTTGGTAAATCCTTTAGCTTAAACCGAACGATAATATTTCTGGGAGTTATATTCAAATTTTGGTCAATTTGAACACTCCACACACCTTTCTAGTCTTCAATAGTTTGCCAGCCAATACACAATACCCTGCCAATAAAACAGATATTGGATCTTTGGTGCACAATTTTATATAGAGGCTATATCTAAATCTGAACTCATTTTAAGGAAGATTTTACACAAATCGTCATATCAGTCAGACATACCTTTGATGAGCTATTTACCTCAAGTCGAGCTAAAATATATAAATCCTAAATTAAAAAAATATCATTGCGAAAAAATTAGCAGAGTAGCAAGTCCGCTGTTTTACAATCCACACCATGATGTAAGCATTCAAAATAGATCGTGACCATCACAAAAATTGGGGTTTTATCCTCTGAGAAAAACGAAATACCAATTAACAGACAATTTGTTTGGAAAAATTCCCCTAGGACCTTAAACATACCTATAATGTAAACCAGTGAGCGGAGCAGTATAGTCGGACGGGGCCGACCATACGATACCCTACACAACTACCATGGTACTCCATCTTTTCGACAAACCGACAAAAATTTAGTATTTGGTCCATTTCATCCCCTAAATATTAATATCTTTACCAAAAACAATAGGGGTCTTCATTGGCCAGAAACCATCCTACGAGCAAAATTTAGTGAAGATTGGTCCATAACTGTGGCCTGTATCGTGTTTACAAATTATAATGGACAGACGGACGGATGGACACACATGCCTAGATCGACTCAGCTAGTCGAGATATGACGATCGGTATACTTGAAGGTGGGTCTAGGACCAATATTTCGCGGCGTTACAAACTCTTGGGGCTGCATAAAGCTATAATACCCTGACAACATAGTTGTGTAGGGTATAAAAGGGACCGGCCGAACTTTTTATAGCCTCCTCTGTGAGATGGACGAAATACCTGAAATATGGATGCTATGCCATACTAGAAATTCTACAGGTGGGTTAGGTGCAAACATAGACTTATATTTCAAAGCTATTTACACACCAAGGTCTGGAAATTAAAAAAAATACAACCAATTTCTAATGCCCCTCCCCACTTTTAGGCATGTTTTCAACAGAACTGTTTATAACTTTTTATTAAGAATTCTTAGAATTCATTAGCTAGAAAGCACCCTATAGCATAGACCTCTTATGCAGTTCACGACCGATTTAATGAATTTTGAATGCACTCCATGTGGTGGAGGGTATACATAGTTCGATTCGGAAGAACACAAAATGCCACATTGCAGACAATTCGGTGGAAACAATTGGCCAAACCCCCAAAATGTACAATATTATGTAGGAGTTATTCCAAAACGTAGAATGAAATTGGAGCATATGAGTTATGTCCTAATTAACCCAGCGCAGAAGTTATTTACCCAACAAGAAAAAATAACTCTTACATATTGGCTAGACAATAGCTTAGCGGTCTTATATAAACGAAATACCTTTATAGGTATTTGGATAATAGTTGACCTCTTGGTATTCAATAAAAACCATATCTTTAGGAAGTATGTAAAAAATTGGAGAACTATCTATATACACAAGCTCTTATCCGTCTATAGATAAAATAAGATTCATTGTCCTCCTACGGGCAATTTTTTCGGTCTTCTTTAGGAAATGAAGGAAGGAATAGCAGAACTCACAATTGTACATAGACTAAATGAGATTTTCAACAGGCTATGGAAACAATTTTCTACTTCTCTAGCGATAAAAAAGTTATCAAATTTAACCAGAATTTTATAGATATTATGTTATTCGGACAGTGGAAGACCCATAGTCGTTCAATAGAGAGTGAAATGGTTTTATAGACTTTAGAGACCACTATATTCGTTTAAGTTTTTGTTTTTACCATTGATTGGGCAACAGAAAGCCTCCTATTGTCAACATAAACCATATACATATGTGTTAATACAATAAAAGTCATATTTATGCAGTTTTTTTTTTGTCATGTTTGCATTGCCCTCAGCCAAATAGTTTGTTGGGTTCGCCCACTAGCAGCAGACACGTGTTGGAAAAATATATTTTAGAGACAATATATTTTAGAGACCTTGAAATTCTATGAGAGTGTAATGCATGTCAATTGAAACAATATTTAGCAAAGCTATTCATATTTCAAGTTGGAATAGCAACAACAACAACTACACTAAAAGTTCAATTTCTAATCTTAGTATTTTTTTTTATTCTGACTTATTGCAAATAATTACTATTAAGAGTCGGATGTTGTTGTTTGATAATAGGATTGAAATTACAAAAAAAAGTGCAATAACTTTGTTACATCATAGAGCTCAGATTCACATGCCGACGTCTAGTCGAAAGTAGGGGGTGTTCGCATGGTTAGTAATGTTGTAAATTAATAATTAAATTTAAAAAAAATTACAACTTAAAAAAAATTCAAAATATTGAATGACAATGTATTTAATTAAAATATTGACAAATATTGACAAAAAATTTAAAAAAAAAAACTGAGAAGAGGTATTCTCATATTTTTTTTTTTCAAATATTAACATTGATCTAGTCCATATATTTCCAATGTTTCCATTGTTTATCATTCGTCTAGCAAACGAATGCCAGACGAGAAATGTAAATAGAGCAAGACTTTTTTCAATGGAATTTTTTTTTTCTGAAGTTGTCAAGTGATAAGAGCAACGCCAACAAATTCAATGGTGTATGGGGAAAACCAATTAGTAACAATGATCAGACTTCCTAGATAAGGTAGAACATTTAATTAAATTAAAAAATAAAAACAAAAAAATGAAAACCTTAAAAAAAGTAAATATATAACTGCTCATAAATAAAGTGACGCAAGATTAGATGTTTATTTGTTGAGGTGGAAAGGTTTAGGGCAGGCTGTAGTACCACAGCAAATGATGAGTCAACAAACAACAAATACAATTGAAAGGCAGACATTTTTGTATTTTTTAAATTTTGACTTCTATTGCAAATAGAATAAGTAAAGACTTTAGCCAATAGATGGCATCGAGGTCTTTAGTAACAAATATAAAATCAATAAATAATATCCCCTACACATACATCCAGAAGTCGTCATCTTTGTGTATGGATGATCTAAAGCTCTTCTACTGATTACATCTCTTGTAACCAAGTATAGAAAATCTATACCTCTTCTATTAGCTATAGGAGATTTGTAGATCTTGTGTTAGCTAAGACGTCCTATAGATCTTCAATTGACTATAGAAGACTATATTATATATTAGCTACAGCAATTATACATTATGCCTAAAGTTCTTTTATTTGCTATAGACCCAAAAAAAAAAACCAGTAAGGAAAGTAGTAAAGTCGGACGGGGCCGACTATATGATACACTTCACCACTTTGCGTATATTCAACAGATGAATCTTAAGAGACGTTGAAGGACCATAAACACGAAAATGGATCCATAAACATGTTATTCTCCAACCTATACAAAATTTTTCATTTGGTCTACATTTGGACCGATTTTCAGGAAACTTAACACACATCATTCTAGGACAAATTCAGTACGCTGTACCAAAATTCGTGCAAATCGAAATATATATAGGGACTTTGGTACACCATTTACATTAAATCCGACGAAAATATATGTGGGAGCTATATCTGAATGTGGACCGATTTTCAGGAAACTTAACACACATCCGTCTAGACCTAATTTATTACGCTATGCCAAATTTCGTGCAAATCGAAAGATATATAGGGACTTTGGTGCACCATTTACCTAAAATCGGACGAAAATATATATGGGAGCTATATATAAATCTAAACCGATTTTCAGGAAACTTGACACACATCAGTCTAGACCTAATTCATTACGCTGTGCCAAATTTCGTGCAAATCAAAAAATATATAGGGACTTTGGTACACCATTTACCTAAAATCGGACGAAAATATATATGGGATCTATATCTAAATTTGGACCGATTTTTCCCAATTTCAATAGGGTTCGTCCTTGGGCCAAATAAATGACTTATGCCAAATTTCATCCAATTCGGATCATCCAATTTGTTTACAAATTAATATGGACAGACGGATGGACGGACGGACGGACAGACGGACATGCGTAAATCGACTCAGAAAGTGATTCTATGCATATTCTCAAAAGGAACCATGTGTCTATCTTGTTTCCTTTTGCCTGTTACAAACATATGCAGAAAATCATAATACCCTGTACCACAGTGTGGTGAAGGGTATAAAAAAATCACCCGAAACAAAGACCAGCCAAAACCAGAAACGAAAGTTGTTTGCGGAAGAAGCACTACATATCAAATGGCTCCCAGCTTTTTCGGTAATACTAGTAATGTGGCTGCTGATCCGGGTAATCAAAGTAGAACGGTCACTGATACGCAAAAATTTAATTGACTGAAGTTTTCGGTGAAAACCGAAAAATGACCAAGAGAATACGAATCATTGTGCGTCATAAGATTACGTCGGTCTAAAACCATCGCCTTTTTGACTATCAAAACTCGTAATAAGTCATACGTCATATAGTTGTGATTTGGCGCCCAATTAGTTATTTTTCCCCGTCTATCATCGTTATAGAGAATACATCAGTCGATAAACTATAGTTAATCAATAAATAGAATAACAATAATACCTTCTATATCCTATAGAGGAGCCACATTTTATCAGCGTAGCTAAAGGGTTTATAGACTTTATGCAAGAGTTATATGACTTCTAGAACTTTCTCAAAGCTATATACCAACGAAATATATGTTGTTTCTCATTTATAGAACATAGAGGAGCAAAAAAAATGTTTGCCGACAATTTTCCATTTAAGTCCAGGTTTCGATATATTCCCCAATGTGCAGGATGGACCTCATTGTAGATATTGGAAGGTCCTAGGCTCATTTTTCGAGTTTATAATACCGCGTTTTTGGTGGATATGTAATTAAAACAAAATGACACCCTGCCATTTTTATCGTGTTTTGACATATGCTCCATACAAAGATTCCGCTTCAGTTTAGGTATATGAGGCACGGTCGAACTTAACAACGTTCATGGTTGGTAAGGTCGTTTAGTGTCTGTAAAAGTCCTAGGGTTCATTAACTGTTCTTAGAAGATATAGAGGTTTTCTAATTTCGTTTTGTTTTCGTTTTTTTTTTTAAATACCATAATGCTGATAGGTTAGTGTAATAAAATGCCGCCACATATTGTAAAACTAGTACACCATACAAAACACTGAAACAAAAAAAAAAAACTTAAAACAACAAAAACAAAGTTTTGTGTGTTTTCGTTATAAATATATTGCGAACGTGTGTAACCATTGTAAAATTATATACTAATTTTGAAATATTAAATGGGGTGAGGAAACATATAATATTTTTAATTTTTTGCTTGGAACTTAGTAGTTGTACACCCGATGTAATTTAAAATTTTTTTTTTTAATTTTTTTGCAAATCATCATCTCAATAATACTAATTTATTATTTTTTAATGTATCAGCACAAATAGCTTTAATATAAAGTTAATTTCTTGATATCGACACCATTTTGAGTCACGCATGTTAGAACATTCGAACATTCATCCACCCATTGGCAAGAACAAAAATCCAATAGCAAAAAAATTCCATTGTGCTACTTTACGGTTTACCCACATTAATGTAGACATGTGTGCGCATTGGTTATGTCAGAAAAAAAATACGAAACAACAACAAAAACACATTCAGTCTAGACTAGATAGCAGACATTAAAAAAAAATTACACAAACAAATTTTACCCCGATAGTCAGACCACAAAAAAATCACAAAACAGAAACTAAATTAAAGCAAAGCCAAGCGAACACAAAAATTCTATCAGACAAACAAAAAATCCGGCAAGCAAGTGTGAAAACCTCAACAATAACCCGCCTCAGTTTTAAGCTACTTAACCCGTCATCTAGTGAACATGTCTTATATGTCTTATATTGACTAAATAGGTGTGTATGGAGTATATTAGTATTATGCTTCCAAATAGTAAAAAAAAATAACGAAAACTTTCAAATCATCATCATCGAAGTAGGTGGCGATGGCGACGGCGACAATTCTCTTAGTCAACAATCGATTGACACTCGCTTTTATTTTTTTGTTTTTCTTTCTGTGATAATTTCTGTTGCTACTTGGGAACAAAGTCCGCCATTAGATAGCAAACCATAGAGATTGTGTATTACTGTATATTATTTGTTGTTTTATTTGTGCTAGTTGTTATCAGCACAGCAAAATGAAAGAGAACAGCCACAAAACTATGTACATACTTATGTTTGTCTGGCAACTTTGTTTTGTGGGTGTTATAAGAGACGTCGTCTATTTAAGCTCTGCTAACTCTTTCGAAATTATACCAACAACAGCAAAAACGCACCAGACAAGGTTGTCTTCATCTTCGACGACGTTATCGTTTTCGAAAATTCTTGTCGTGGTATTTGTTTTCGAAACTAGACATATATATTTTCTATGTGTAATGCAAAAATTGTTTATGTTTGTCATGCTAGCTCTCTGTTTGTATTTCCTCACTCATAGTACATTTGAACTTCCATAAAAATCAACACATGAAAAAGATTTTTTAAATAAGTCTTTGCTTAGATAATGAGATGAAATAACAGGTGGTGCGAAGTTCCAAGGGTCAATTTACAAAAAAAAAAAAAAAAAAAAAACACAGTAAGGAAAGGACTGGGCCGACTATATGATACCCTTCACCATATTGGGTATATTCAACAAATGAATCCTAACAGACGTTGCACTTTTAAAGGACCAGTAAAATGAAATTGGATTGGATACGTCATTCTGCAAGCAATACTAATTTTCTCATTTGGTTAGATATAGAATATCTAATTCATATCTAAATCCGAACCGATTTTCAGGAAACTTACCACACATCATTCTAGATGTAATTCATTACGCTGTGCCAAATTTCGTGCAAATCGAAGCATATATAGGACACAATTTACCATAAATCGGACGAATATATATATGGAAGCTATATCTAAATCTGAACCGATTTTCAGGAAACTTAAAACACATTATTCTAGACTTAATTCATTATGCTGTGCCAAATTTCGTGCAAATCGAAAGATATATAGGGACTTTGGGGCACCATTTTCATTAAATCGGACGAAAATATATATAGGAGCTATATGTAAATCTGAACCGATTTTCAAGAAATTTAACACACATCATTCTAGATCTAAATCATTACGCTGTGCCAAATTTCATGCAAATCGAAAGATATATAGGGTCTTTGGTGCACCAATTACCTAAAATCGGGCGAAGCTATATATGGGAGCTATATCTAAATCTGAACCGATTTTCAGGAAACTTAACACACATCATTCTAGACCTAATTCATTACGATGTGAAAAATTTCGTGCAAATCGGGTGCACCATTTACATTAAATCGGACGAAAATATATATGCGAGCTATATCTAAATCTGAAACGATTTTCAGGAAACTTAACTTACTTCATTCTAGACCTAATTTATTACGCTGCGCCAAATTTCGTGCAAATCGGGAGATATATAGGGTCTTTGGTGCACCATTTACATTAAATCGGACGAATATATATATGGGAGCTATATATAAATCTGGACCGATTTTCAAGAAACTTAACACACATCATTCTAGACTTAATTCCGTAGGCTATACCAAATTTCGTGCAAATCGAAGGATATATAGGGACCGTTTACATTAAATCGGACGAAAATATATATGGGAGCTATATCTAAATCTGAACCGTTTTTTCCCAACTTCAATAGGGTTCGTCCTTGGGCCAAATAAGTGACCTGTGCCAAATTTCATCCAATTCGGATCATAAATGCGATATGTACTTTGTTTACAATTTAACATGGACAGACAGACGGACGGACATGCATAAATCGACTCAGAAAGTGATTCTATGCATATTCTCAAAAGGAACCATGTGTCTATCTCGTTTCCTTTTGCCTGTTACAAACATTAACATAATACATAATACCCTGTACCACAGTGTGGTGAAAAGTATAAAAATAGGGCGATTATTTTAACATAGAGCAATTTATAGCCATATCGCCTGGATAATAAGACTAGGTATGTAATCGTAAATATAAATCGATTATGACTGACTGACTTTCTATCGGAAACAGATTTCCGTTTAATTATTAAAATCTTCATTTTGTTTACATAATTCCCAATAGTCGTATCTTATCTAAACAAGACCTTGAAATTAAATTAAAACTTCATTTTTTATTTAACACAGAAAAAAAAATAATAATTAAATATTCTATTTTATTATCTTTCTAGGACTACTTAATAAAGACTATGATGCAGCTGTGAATTATTTCTAACAGCAGGACCACCACCAATAATACAAAGAATCTAAACGTGGTAGTTCGCCAACTTCAGGAATATCATATTTGGATGTTTCTTTATGTTTTCAAAAATCATCCGTATGCCGTTTGGGAAAATATAGTTTCAGCGGGCAAGCAGTGAAAAACAATAACAGTAACGAAGGATATCCATAGAACATAATAGTGCTCTGGCGTTAAATTATCAACCAGAGCCGGATAATTCTTACATCATTATAAATACTGAGCCGGAACATTCTGTATCCGTAAGTGTCAAAGATTTTTTTATGTCTTTTTTTAAATTTTGATGTTAAATGTTAAAATCGGTTCATATATATGGGAGCTATATGTACCATATATATTTTCGTACAACTTCCTGTTGTAGCATATAATCAAAATCTTTAAAGAGGTACATTGGTAACCATGTTAACCCTAGTAGCACCTCTTGAGTTTAACCAAAGTGATGAAGGTCCTCTTAAAAAAAAATGAAGAATGTACACTTTTAACCTTTTTCCTAGATATATTTTTTCCAAATGTTTATTTAATTTCATTTAAGAAAATTTACTCAACAATTTCTTGTAGCAGATTTTCTTTGTTAAAATTCCACAACGACAACAACAACAAAATATACAAAATCTTCCCTCTCTCAGGCATTTAGAATATGAAACAAACAATAACAATAAAAAAAATACCTAGCCAGACATGAAAACACCAAAGGGTCCCTAAAAATAACAACAACAACAACTAAAAAAGTCGGTATGATTTTGTAAAAGAAGAGGAGACAAAACAAAAAGCAATAGAATGTATATGTATATGTACATCAATGACGCAGCTAAATGTATTCAAAATGAGTGTGTGTGTGTGTGTGGCGTAGAGATGGGTGTAAATGCTGAAAGGCAATGAAGGACATCCTCATCAAGCTGCCGCTGCTGCTGCGACTACTCATGATGATCTCCTTGATGGTGACGAAACGTTTCCCAGTTGAAGGAAGGAAAACGTAAACTTACACGTGCCAGACAATGAACAACAACTACAACAAAAAATACGCTGTTTATGTCTTCATCTTGAGACTAAAGTCAACTCAATCATCACCACACAGCAGAGAGTAGGTTCCACCATTATGGGAGGGACAATTCGTTTGCCTTGCTACATTGTTTGTTGGTGTGAGCATTTTTATTCCATCTGTCTGGTATTTTGTGCTTTGCACATTTGCGATGCTGCTGGTTGTATGGTTTGTGTATATGTATGTGGGAGCGTATTGAAATTGTAGTTGGAGTATAGGGAACGAAAGTCCTTGAAGCTAAACATAGGCAGACTCTTAAATTGCTTTTATTGACTTTAAGCGGTGATGGAAAGGGGTCGCCTACAATGTAGAATAAATGAGTGCGATGTTTTTTTCTGTTTGTGTTCGCATTTCTTTGTCCTTGTCGTGTTTGTAGGCTGTTTGTGTGGGTGTCTCTGTCTGTGTGTGCGTGCGTGTGTATGTATTTATGTGTCTGCTGCCATAGTCAGCTAAATACTCCTGTCTACTTTTAGGCTCCTGTTTGTGAATTATGTAATATTTATTCTCATACAGAAAACAGCCCACGTACATGAAAGGGCACGCATACACACTTACACACAGCCAGGCAGGCAGGCTGGCATACCTAAATAGGAAACTTTGTTAAAATACTCTTACCCCCATAAGTCGCAAAGGCAAAAACATTTTCATATACCCCTGTATTTATGTTGAAATATTTTTGAAATACTTACAAAAAAGAAAAAAATGGCGTTGCCAGGAAATTGCAACGGCATTTACACGCGAGACAAATATTCTCGGAAATCTGTACAATAATGTTGATGATTTTCAATTATTTAATATCGAATTAAACTAGACTTTAATATTATTTTTAACAAATAGAATAGGGGAAATTAAATTTGTGGTGAAATATTTATTATCATATATTTTATTCCAAAACATAATAAAACAAGCAAAAAATGCGTGCGAAATTTAATGAACGTTGGGACCCTCACATGAGGGCTATGTCAAAACAGAGATCAAGACATTTTTCAACTTCTAATTTTCCTGTTCATAATTTTGTACTGCGTTTCTCACGGAGGCAAAGGAAGAAAGAAAGAACCAAGTTCGAAATCGAAAAGTTGGCAAGGGACATGGGACCATTATATGGGGGTCATGTTAAAAACCAGTAAGGAAAGTAGTAAAGTCGGATGGGGCCGACTATATGATACCCTTCACCACTATGGGTATATTAAACAGGACTATGAAATGAAATAAAATATGTGGTATTTATCTAAATGTGAATCTACCTAGATCTATCCATAAAGTATGTAAATCGACTTCAAACAAATATAAATAGGTCATCCGTTGGGCTATGTCTGTACTTCTAGAAAACGCAACTATATAATTTTATGCTCAATTTTGTACGATGTGCAAACTTTTATGTCAATCTGGCTAACATGAGGAGTTTGATGCCAAATTTACTTGAAATCGGGCGAAAATATATATGGTACGTCAAATACTTAAAATCAATCTATAATAAAAAGGTCTGAATCTATCTAAACCTGGACCGATATTCACGAAACTTGGCAGACATCATTCTAGACCTAAATTATTAGGCTGCACCAAATTTCGTGCAAATCGAAAGATATATAGGGACTTTGGGGCACCATTTACATGAAATCGGACGAAACTATATATGGGAGATATATCTAAATCAGGACCGATTTTCATAAAACTTGGCAGACATCATTCTAGGCTCAATTAAGTACGTTATGCCAAATTTCGTGCAAATCGAAGGATATATAGGGACTTTGGTGGACCATTTACATGTAATCGGACGAAACTATATATGGGAGCTATATCTAAACCTGGTCCGATTTTCTCGAAAGTTGACAGACATCATTCTAGGCTCAATAGTACGTTAGTTATGCCAAATTTCGTGCAAATCGAAAGATATGTAGGGACTTTGGGGCACTATTTACATGAAATCGGACGAAACTATATATGGGAGCTATATCTAAATCTGGACCGATTTTCTCGAAACTTGGCAGACATCACTCTAGGCTTAATTCAGTACGTTATGCCAAATTTCGTGCAAATCGAAAGATATATAGGGACTTTGGTGTACCATTTACATGAAATCGGACGAAACTATATATGGGAGCTATATCTAAATCTGGACCGATTTTCTCGAAAGTTGGCAGGCATCATTTTAGACCTAAATGATTAGGCTGTACCAAATTTCGGGCAATTCGAAAGATATATAGGGACCGTTTACATTAAATAGGTTAAATATATATATATGGGAGCTATATCTAAATCTGAACCGGTTTTTCCCAATTTCAATATGGTTCTTCCTTAGGCCGAATAAGTGACCTATGCCAAATGCACAAAGACATAATACCCTGTACCACAGTGTGGTGAAGGGTATAAAAAAAGACATGGACCAATCTTGCAAATCTTGAAAATAGAATGGCTCCAACGTTTAGGTCATATGGATATGCCAAAATGTATATACATATGTCGTCCTTATTTGTGCTTCCAATAATAATATTATATTTGTTACTAAATATGTTAATGTTAAAGAATTTATTTTCAGCCAATGTTGTAGACTCATGATTTTTTGTTTTTTTTTGTCAATAGCGAAATTTGTTGCATAGCATTTTCTAATGTCCCCCATAAACGACACTGGCAATTAAAAATACGATATATACATATGCATATATATATATATATATATATATGCAACACATATATACGACAGCGTGCTGAAGCAATACCCACATGAGAATTTGAATGGGAAGAGGTGTCCTTGTACGTATTCCCGTATAATTTTCAACAAAATTTTGAAACGATATTCCCCACCTTCGAACATAATATATATTTTTTGGAAAAAAAATTACGATGGGCATATTATTTTGATAATGGGGTCTGCGGTGAAAACTTCAACTCCTGAAAATATAATAAAAATCTGCGATTTAGTTAATTTAAAAAATATAAAAAAACATTTACAATTCCTCTGTTTTATGTTGCTTTCTGACATTCCAGCATGCCAGAGAGCTGACACCCCTTTCAGTGCAACATCTGCTTACCGGTGTTGTTTGGTTGTTTGTTGTTGTTATTTTTGTTGTTTTTACCACATTCATTTGCCTTGGCATAAAGCCAAAATAATATTCTATTTTTTGTTTAGTCAATAACAATTCGCACGAGATTTTTGTCCTAAAAATAAATCGTGGACCAAGCAACATCGCCAACAATAACAACAACAACAACGTTAACAGCAATAAATGTCTGCTAAAATAAAAACAATGCAATAGCGATTCGGTTGGTCGCTGTATGCAGCAACCCAACACAATTCACTATAGACTCTTGTCAGACGTAACGTCTCGACAGATTTATATATTTTACGTTTTCATTCTGTCTGTCTGTCTGTCTGTCTGTGTGTCTGACTGTCCGTGTGGTTTTGTATTATTTTTGTATTTTGTTCGTAACGACCGCATGCCAGTTGTGTTATTGGCTAAGTGCGCGCCAAGTGAAATATTTAAATTTCACCGAAATGAGAACGTGAAAATCTAGAGATCTTGTTTTGAATGTAATTCTTACTATGTATGTATGACCGTTTGTCCGACCAACTAACTGAACGACCATGTGGCAACATAGCCCCAACAAACAAAAAAATACCATAACGAAATAATCGGCTAGAAGTAAATAGAAGATATTTTTACGTTTGTACATTTTCGTGGTTCGTGGGGTTGTTGTAATGGAAAAATGTCCCCAAGTGTCTAGAATTTATGATTCTTTGGTATTCGTTGTTTTTATTGTTTTTGTTGTCTTTTTTTAGCAAAACTAAGAATTTCAGTTGTGGTTCTTAGTTAAAGGAAATATATTAATTTTTTTAGTAAGGTCTCTGAAAATATATTTTGCATATCCCTGCTTTAAAAGGGCCTAAAAAATAATTTAAAAAATCCTTGTTTGTTTGGATCCTGCAAAAATACATCTTTATGGAATCAAATTTTGTTTTGAAACCCTCTAAACATAATTTTGAAAAAATGAACTTTTATATTCAGCACTACTAAAATAATTATTAAAAACCCACTCTTAAAATGTTTACATAAAATATCCTAGCAAATATAAAGATCCTCTTAATAAGGAGTATTCCTAATTTATTTAATTTTTTATTTTTTTTTTCTATTTTTTTCAATATGTTTTTGTTTATAAAACAAACTATAATTAACATCTCATCTATATTTCTATATTTATATTTACAGATGCTATCGGTACAGACAGCCGGCTGTGCGGGAATGGAGCGGCTCGGCGTTCCGACCCGCACCACATTGAATAACCCACCAGACGATAGGTAAACAAATCATACACTTTCCTTACATTCATAATAAACATCTAATAATAGTTTCTATCTTGTTTAGGGGTCAATTTATTTGTAGAATGCACATAGATGCTGCCAGAGATCTGTTGGGTGTACGTAATAGTGATCCGGTGATTTGTGGCAGCAATACTAATAGCCGCCAGCCGCAAACTCACCAACAACAACAACAGCAGCAACAAAATAATCATAATCAACATTACAATAGCAGTGACCAGGCCCACCTCCAGCAGCAGCAGCACCAAAACCACCATCACAAACAACATCACCATCATCAACTTCTTGTTAGACATCGCACAGTGGGTCCAACAACACAAAGTCCAAAATCAGCATCACATCCTACCTCAGCCAGTGTTAATAGTGGCAACAATAGTATTAGCAACAACAACCTTACCAGCAACAATAGTAACAATTACAACAACAATTTATCGCCAATGACCAATAACACGGATGGTAACAGTGGCCTTAGCAAAGGAGCCATTCCAATTGTTTCCAGTGGCGGTAATACCGCCGGTCACACCAATGCCGCCGCTACCCCAAACCACAGTGCCAAGCTAAAGAAAATGTGTTGTGTGGGTGGTAATAGCAGTGATGGTGGCAGTACACTCTCAGCCTGTTGCAGTTCCATCGACTCACAGTGTTCCTTAAGTTCGCACAGTCATGATCATCATCAACACTATCAGCACCAGCTGCAGCAGCAGAGAACGCTGTGCTGTCCCCATCATGTTCCTTTGCCGGATAGCGAATGGATACCCACGGATCAGCGATTGGGGCAAATGCGTAGCAGTTATCAGGTAAGCGCTTATAAAATATTCCATATTTCGACATGATTTTGATTTGTTATTATTTCTGCTCTCCTCCATAGCACTCGGAACTAACACGCTCCTATATTAAACCACCACCCAATAAAACGGTTAAAGATGTTCCAGATCGTTCGTCGTACAACTTTTATTCCTCGGTAGCGCACTGTTCGAACTCCTCAGGTTTGCATTCCTTGACCTCATCCCAATCGTTGCCTCTTGGCAGTTCCACGGCGAGTATGGCCAGCAGTGGCAGTACCACCTCCAGCAGCAGCAGCAGTAGTGGTGGGGGTGGCGCTGTGCCGCAAACAAAATCAAAACCAAATGTGATTACAAAATTCTTCTATCGTAAGAGCTCACCGAAATCTCCCAGTAATGTGGCCACTTCCTCAACAGCTTCCCTGGCGTCGACAACGGGTTTTCCAACAAATACTATGTATTCATTACTGAACTCCTCCTCATCTTCTTCGTCGTCGGCAATGTCGTTGGGCTCTTCAAACTCTTCGCTATTGTCGTCGGTCAGTGGCAATACTTCGTCCACGATGTCTCTGAATTCCCAGACATCGGCCACAACACCTGCTTCGGCCCTGAAAATGGCCCCCTTGGCAACATTGCCCGTCTCAACGGCAGCCACCCTAAAAACAACACCCTGTGATTATGGTCCTACAATGCAACACAACTCAGGAACTACTGGCGTTAATAATATTTCCATAGGTCTGGTGCCTAGTACCCAATTACTGACCACCATTGGAGTATCACATCCCACAGCAACAATAACAACATTCCCACACACCAATGCCATGGAGCGTATACCCACACCACCCCTGTCGGTGACAGTGCCCATTAGCAATGCCTACCACCACCAACAGCAGCAGCAGCACCAACAACAACAAAGGCATCAACAACAACAGTTATTACTTGACTGTTTGGTGGGTGATTCCGTTTCCGTTTCCAGTACATTACAAACCATCAAAAGTAGTTCTTGTAGTCCAACTATAAGTGCCAACGCCTTCAACTCTAATTCCGATAGCAATGTCACTTCCAAAGATGACTCTGTCCAAATGGAATGTCAATCCGGCAATATAACACGCAACAACAGTAGCAGTAGCATGCAAAGTTTATCCTCAGCAGCGGTGACGGCAACACCGGTCGACTGCAATTGTCAACATCCCAATTGTAAATATTGTAGAAGCACCTGCAATACGACCTCTGCAGAGACTGCCTCCCAATCGACGTCATCAAACGCGTAGTAGAAGATAATTTAATAGCGCAGTTAAGCGAAAACAAGATTAAGCAAAGATATGTAACAGAACTTTAAAGGCAATATTAATGTTGGAAAAGTTGGGTCATTTGGAAAAGCAAAAACTTGTCAAGATATTTTTCGCTATGAGAATTATTTCGATATGAAAACACAATTGCAAATAGTAATTAAAATATGGCGTCCAACAAGGATCCATGAAATTGTGCACATTTAGGTAGTGGATTTTTTAAGGGTAACGTTATTTTTACAATGATGTTCCATTCTATTTATGATTTTTTAATTTGCAAATAGATTTTATAATAAAATCTAAATAATGTGGCGCCCAATTGCATTCATTCAGGCGTAAACGTGTAAATTGCTGACAATGTTATGAGTTTGATGATGATGATGATGAGTTTGGCAATGATATGAGTTGATGGAAATTAGCATAACGTCAGCATTTGAATAAAATAGGGTTATTATATACATGTGGGGTATCATAAATGTCCTTTGGAGCACATCAAGTTTTCTGTGAAGGTCTTAGCCTTTAAGCTACGGTCTTAGCCTTTAAGCTACTGTCGGCCGATTAAACCGCATTTTCACAGTTTCATAATATACAATACTTTGAGTTCATTGGTGATCGTTTGTCACGATACCCTAAATATGGTTGCCTTGCGAAAACTGCTCGCACGAAATGTTAATGTTAACAACATTTCAAACTTTCCAATGGCGCCAGAAATAAACATTAAAGATCTTTTAAATCATTTCTGAAAAAGTCTTCCCATGTGGTCCAAAATGAAATCCGTTTTAGCTTGGATAATCCGTTTTAGCTTGGATAACCTTCGTTGTTCATGTCCTAAACAGTCTTCCAATATGGGTCCGACAATTTGGTTCGAAATGTGTTAATGAATTCTGAAACAAAAGCTGTAAATTCAAAATCTCCTGTGGAGGAATAAAAACAAATTAACTTTCAAAATGGCGCCCAAAAGTTGTTCATCCAGGGGGGAATTTTTAAAAATGAGGGAATTTAATGCATTAGCATTCCATTTCGTAGTGTTTATCTATGTGTATTTTATATTGCCTTTAAAAATGGCGCCCAATTAAATCAGTACTGTTTTTATTAAGAATTTATAAAAAAAACAGTGAGCGGAGCAGTATAGTCGGACGGGGCCGACCATATGACTTCCTTCCACGAAAATGTAACTTTCTGTGATACTACATTCTGAGCTTGGGCAATACTTCGCGATATTTGCACCCTCTTGACGACTAGAGGTCAAAAAATATTATTATTACTAATATTCAGTACAGCCCTTATAATTAATTGTCCAGATTTAATTCACCGTGGGTTGTGTTGTAATGTTTTCGGTCCACTTCATCCCAAAATTATTATCTGATCATCACCGAAAATTATAGGCGTTGTCTTTGACCATACCTGGATCCTCATAGAAATTTTCAAAGCGATCCGCGCTTTATTTTCGCCCTCTAATGTGGTAATGGTTTACTAAATAATATATGAATACGTAAGAACCTGTAAATATTGAAGTGTAACTCCCACATCCGAGTACATACGGCAATGTAATTGGTATCAATTTAAAGGTCAACTACTCCTCTTGAACATACTATCAACTTCTCGGATCTAGGACCTTCAGGTGCAAATATATACCCCATAGAACACAATTTTTGTAATTTTTCACACAAAAGTCGGGGTCCATTTGACCCGCCAAATATTGAGCGATCTTTATTAAAACAGGCATGCTTATTCTTTGGCCCGATCCCCTTCTCCATGTAAAAAATCGCGAAGTTTGGGCCATAATTGCGGCCTCTAGAGCGACCAGAAAAACAGGCAAAAATTAAGTATTTGGTCCATTTCATACCCTAAATATTAACCGATCTTTACCAAAAATAATAGGGGTCTTCATTGACCAGAACCCATCCTACATGCAAAATTTCGTGAAGATTGGCCCATAACTGTGGCCTGTATCGTGTTTACAAATTATAATGGACAGACGGCACACATGTCTAGATCGACTCAGCTAGTCGAGATATGACGATTGGTACACCTAAAGGTGGGTCTAGGACCAATATTTCGCGGCGTTACAAACTTTGGGGCTGCACAAAGCTATAATACCCTGACAACATAGTTGTGTAGGGTATAAAAACTTTTATTGAAAAAGTTTTTAATTGACCGTACAATCAGTTACTAGGAATTCATGAAAAATTGTATAAATAATCCTAAAGTTGCAGAGAACAAGTCTTTTTGGAGATTTCTGGAAATAAATGATGTAATTACAATTCATTCTGGCCAAAGTGTTACGATTCATTCTGGCCAAAGGGTCAGAGTTTTCGCCGCATGAGCACATTTACAAGCAAAAAAAAACAGCTATTTGGTTTTCCACATTCACATAAATTCTCATCGGAAATTTCATCTATTGTCTTCTCTCACATTTAAGAGTTCACATTAAAGATCACAACGCTTTTCCAACATTAGCTCAAAGACTGTTAAGTAGATTAATGATAACTAAGAAGAAAAAAAACAGAAAACGATAAGTGTACACTAATTAATATTCTTAGAATTTAGACAATTGGATTAAACCAATAAAAAAATCAAGGAAGAAGCACTAAAACTCTAAACTATTGCAGAATATTGGCGAAAAAATGTTTAATAGAAAATCTAATGAAAATGTCCAACGTTTCGATTTTTTTCGACTATGATTTGATAGAATAAATTCTGATAGTAATATATTAAAAAAACATACAAATATAAATGTCTGTCTGTAAACATACAACTACATATATATAAATAAACCACATACACACACACACATATATATATATATATATATAAACACATATACTATACATACACACCACAACAATCATTTCCATTTGTAACTAATGTCGCTATTAACTATTTTATTTAATATTATTATAAATAAATATTAATTCAGTTAAATAACAGAAAACAAATACATTTGCATGTCGAAGTTATAAGTTCTTGTAAAAAAGGTGAAAACCCCCCTTTTTAAGTTGGTTATAAAGAAAGACATGTGTAAAAACATTTTGAAAATAATTTTGTATTGCCAGAGTTAGTTTCATTTTATTTTTGTTTTTTAGTGTAATTTTTCTCTTTTAGGCAAAATTTTCTTAAAACAAATCTAAGAACTTATTATATTAGTTACGATTTTTTTTATTTTTTACTAAATTAAAAAAAAAATAAAGTATATATTTATTTATTATAGTAAAATCCTAATGGCAATATTTGTAGTTTAAATTGATTTTTGTATTTATGTCATTATCACTATTTTTTATTTTTTTAATTTTATTTCCACAATTCAAATGGGTCCCTGGCAATACCAAAAAAATCAAAATCAAAAAGTATTTTTGTTGTAATTCTTTTTCATTTATATATTTTATAGTAAATAAAATAAATAATTTCAGATGCCAAAAACGCATTATTTAAGACAAATCACTGGTTTTTGTATTAATTATATAATTAATTAGTTTATATTTTATAAAAAAACAAACAAACCTAAAAAAACACCCATACATTTCTAAAATTATTATTCTTACTATTTTAGTTATTAATTATTAGATAATTAATAAAAGAAACAAAGACAACAATTGTTTAAAAAGCAAACACATTGATTCGTATATTTAATATATTTATCTTATTTACAAAATAAAAACGTTTTATTTTTATTTAATAAAATAATTCAATTATTATTATAAAAAAAAAACAATACAAATCACATACAATTTGTTTTTTTTTTTTTTATTTATTGGGGGCAATTTTAAGGTGTTGATAAAATATTTGAAATCTCAACTGAACCTCATTATGTCGATATCATCGGCGTAGGCGAGTAACATGTGTTGTTTGGTGTACAGAGCGCCATTTCTGTTCACTTTTGCCTTTTCCAGCAGGATGTTAAAAAGGTCACACGACAAACTATCGCCTTGTCTGAATCCTCATTCGGTATTAAAGGGCTCCGAGAGGTCCTTTCCGACTTTAACTGCTGATCTTGTGCCTGTTAAAGTTATCCTGCATAGCCGAATTAATTTAGCAAGAATCCCAAACGCAGACATGGCTTTATACACTTCTGAACGGATAGGGCTGTCGAATGCGGCTTTATAGTCGACGAATAGGTGGAATGTGTCGATGTGTTTTTCGTAAGTTTTTTTTTCCAGGATTTGGCGCAGAGTGAAAATCTGATCAATGGTGGATTTGCCAGGTCTGAATCCGCATTGGTATGGTCCAATAATGTCAATGACCATTGGCTTCAATCGTTCACACATCACACTGGATAGCACTTTATATGCGATGGGAAGGAGACTTATTCCTCCATAGTTGGCACATATCGTCTTGTCTCCTTTTTTGTGCACAGGACACAGAATGCTGAGGTTTCAATCATTGGGCATGCATTCTTCTAGTCAAATTGTACTAATCAGCTGGTGCATGCTCCTTACCAGCATCTGACCACCAGTCTTGAATAGTTCGGCTTGTAACCCATCGGCACCTGCTGCTTTATTATTCTTCTGCCGATTGATTGTTATTCTGACTTCATCTTGGCTAGGTGGTATACAGTCTACAGCGTCATCTATTATTGGTTCTGGGGTGTCCACTTCACTGCTACTATTTGATACCAGAAGTTTCTCAAAATGATCCTTGCAGATCCTCAGCACGCTGTCTGTATCTGTCACCAGGAGGATGTGCCTGCACCAAAGCCTTCGGTTTGGTGTTTTACCCGCTGGTAGAATTTTCGGACTTCAATCTGACCCCTGTACATATCGATTTGCTCACGCTCGCACTTTTCTTGCTCTTTCTTCTGAAAATACGTTTCTCCTCTCTCCTTTTCTCCCTGTAGTTCTCCATCGCATTTCGCGTTGTTACTGACCGCAGGGTTGCCATATACGCTGCGTTTTTAATATCAGTAGCATTACGACACTGCTGATGGTACCACGGATTTCTTGATGGTGGTCTTTGGTACCCAAGTGTTGCTTTTGCTGCAGTTTGTAGGGAGTGGGCAATTCTCTGCCATTGTGCTTCTATATTATTATCGGGACAAGGGGTGCTTTCGTTGGGTAAGTTGAGCGGAGTAGGCCTCGGCTATCTGTTGTGTTTGCAGCTTTTCGACGTCAAATTTCCGTGTTACATTAGATCGCACCTTTGCTGCTACATTAAGACGGGTGCGTACCTTGGCTGCCACAAGGTAATGGTCCGAATCGATATTCGCTCCCCGGATAGATCGAACGTCTAAAACACTGGATCGATTTGATTTCTCGTTGTTCGATCGGGAGAAATCCAAGTGGCCTTGTGTATATCGAGATGATTGAATCTGGTGCTGCTAACTACCATTTTTTTGCTGCCGCGAAGTCAATAAACCTCATGCCGTTGTCTGATGTTTCTTCATGGTGGGACCAAAGATATTTTCCCTTCCGATTTTCGCATTAAAATCTCCTAGCAGAATTTAAATGTCATGGCCAGGGCAACGGTCATATGCTGCTTCTAGGCGCTCGTAAAATATGTCTTTGGTCTGTTCATCTTTATCTTCGGTCGGAGCATGGGCGCAAATGAGACTGATGTATAAGAACTTCGCTTTTAAACGGATTATAGCAATTCGCTAATCTACTAAAGGTCTTTTATTCTCCTGTTAACCATAAATCCGCAGCCAAATTCATGTTTCGTTTCATGGCAGCTATAATACAGGGCGTAATCATCTGATTTACTTACACCAGTCCCTTTCAAACGCATTTCCTGTAAGGCAATAATATCGGCTTTGTACTTCTTGAGTACATTCGCCAAAGCGAACAATGCGTCTGTTCTGTACAACGTGCGCACATTCCAAGTGCAGATTCGCAGATCGTGGTCCTTTATACGTTTGCGGGGGTCATCAACATTAGGGGGGTTTGGTTTTTCTTTTCTTTGCTTTTTCATAGTGGGTTGGATTTTCCGAGAGTGGGCCACTAACCCGATGCCTCAACCCATTTTTTATAATTCTTATGGGTGAACTCGCGGCACATATTAGCTCACTATTTCATCAGTTGATCAGAGCCGTTGCTCTGCTCTATCATCCCCTACGCCACGCTCTCGCATGAATTAGTCTTTTAATTAAAAATTCGACTTATGACTCTTATAATTCTTATTCTCTGAAAGTCCGGGGAAAGTATTCTTGAATATCCTGCTTATTGCTCTGAATGTCCTTCGTAGAAAATTCTCTTCTATTTCTGGTTTATATATTCCTAAAATATAGATGTATTTTTGTTTACGTAAATGATAGAATCGTAAGTACTGGGAAAACTATTTGTGCCAGCCCTTGAAAATATATTCTGAAAACCATTCTTATATAGCTACGGCTGTCCTTGTAATTTGTTTTTCATACATAAACCAAACCTAAAGACTTTCTTCTTTCTTCTAAAAAGACAAAAAAAAAGTTCTTTAGTAGCACCATTTAAGTTCTGAACTCCTTCAAATGTTGTCAATCACATTAACCATTCCACAGTATTTTGTTTAATATTTTCTTCCATTTCTTGTGTGTATTTTATTTATTTAAAAAATTATTTTACAAAATTTCTATTTCTATCCAATAATTATTGCATTGTAAGGTGTATCTGTTATCCTTTCTCCGGGCATATCATAAATCGGTGATTTATATTTAATAGATTCCTCCCATTGTTTATATATCGGTTGCTTTGTGTGCCAGCCAACAAATGCTAAAAGAAATATAATTACAACAATTTATTAAATCTCTTTTCACTTCGGAGAAATGTATGAGTTTGATCTAACCATTAGATGTTTTTGGCAATTCCACATGTTCCAATTTGTTATCATCCACTTGCTGAAGGTTTTTAGCATCCTTCAAATATTTACTCTGTTCCTTTTGTAAGCATCTCAACAAATGCACGTCCGAATGAGGTCTACCACAGCGACAGCGTGCCAATAGTGAATTATACATGCCAGGGGAAAGAAAGTGCCCATCACCCTCTTTGGTGTATCTGTAGGGTTCCAAATCTGTAATAAAAGGTTTTCAATTTATGGACAAAATAAAAAAAAAAACTCTTTGTAAATCCATATGTTGTTCTGTACTCGAATACATTTTCAATCTCTCACCTGAAGTTTTTAATTGTTCTTTTATTTGTTGGCTTAAATTATTTGGATTGTACATGTCGTTCCATGGGGTTTCATTGTAAAATTTCAACCATTTTCTGGGATAATTACGACGAGCTTTAAACTCCATATCTATTTGTTCTTTACTAGAAAATATATATATTTTAAAAATTTACAATTTTATATATGTTTAAATTCAACACTTACACCTTGCCAACATATTTTTGAGGATCGGCTTGCATTTTGTTTAGCTTAAAATTTTTTGGTTACCTTTTACAACCTCTGCTCTATACTGGTATAAAAATTATTAATTTCTGACTTTGATGTGTTTACTATTTGGTTACCATGCAAAACATTTTCGAATGAATAGTTTCCATGGTATGTTTGGTCTATTCGTTGCCAATTGTATTTACATTCATTTAAAAATCCTTCTACATTGCAAAGCATAGACTGGTTTCCTGTAGACCAAAGTGCAAGTCGATAAGCGTGGATTTTAAAGAATCAATTTCAAAAGACTATCAGAGTCTCCAGCCTAATATTTTTATACCCTTCACCAAACTGTGGTACAGAGTATTATGTCTTTGTACATATGTTTGTAACAGGCAAAGGGAAACGAGATAAACACATGCTTCCTTTTGAGAATATGCATAGAATCATTTTTTAAGTCGATTTATGCATGTCCGTCCGTCCGTCTGTCTGTCGATGTTAAATTGTAAACAAAGTACAAAGTGCATAGGTCACTTATTTGGCCCAAGGACGAACCCTATTGAAATTGGGAAAAATCGGTTCAGATTTAGATATAGCTCCCATATATATTTTCGTCCGATTTAAGGTAAATGGTGCACAAAAGTCCCTAAATATCATTCGATTTGCACGAAATTTGGTAAAACGTACTGAATTGAGCCTAGAGTGATGTGTGCCAAGTTTCGTGAAAATCGGTCCAGATTTAGATGTAGCTCCCATATATAGTTTCGTCCGATTTCATGTAAATGTTGCACCAATGTCCCTATATATCTTTCGATTTGCACGAAATTTGGAACAGCGTACTGAATTGAACCTAGAATGATATGTGCCAAGTTTCGTGAAAATCGGTTCAGATTTAGATATAGCTCCCATATATATTTTCGTCCGATTTAAGGTAATTGGTGCACCAAAGTCCCTATATATCTTTCGATTTGCACGAAATTTGGCACAGCGTAATGAATTAGGTCTAGAATGATGTGTGTTAAGTTTCCTGAAAATCGGTTCAGATTTAGATATAGCTCCCATATATATTTTCGTCCGATTTAATGTAAATGGTCCACTAATGTCCCTATATATCTTTCGATTTACACGAAATTTGGCACAGCGTAATTAATTGGGCCTAGAATGATGTGCTCGATTTCATACAAATGGTACACCAAGGAACCCAAGTCCGTTCGATTAAGATGCAATTTTTCAAGGACTACAGAATTGTATGTTTATATGTTGTTTTACATTTAGTCCACACATTTAATTTCGTAATTTCTTCAGGATATTGTACATATGAGAATATCTTGTATTTACCCCAAGTGGTGAAGAATATCATATAGTCGGACTTTACTACATTCCTTACTGGTTTTATTTAAAAAATGATATTCAAAAAGGAGTACTCAGCAAGAGTGGAGTCTGCTCGATTTCGAGCGTATTTCACTGCCACTCTAAAACGAGCGAAGCACTTGCGCTCTTATTTGAGTGGCAGGGAAAATAGAGTATACTCGATTTATTTTTTCTACTCGCAGGAGTACTCCCGCTCGAATTCGAGCAAGTTTCACTCTTTACTCGATTTCGGAGCTCTAATTTCCGAACCATAAGCGTAGATTTTTAAAAGACTATTAGAGTGTAGATTTTTTCAAATAATATTGTTTAATAAGCGTGGATTGTTCAAAATGTTTCTGTAAACTTGGCAGAAATGGCAAAAACTTTTAATCAGCGCCATCTATTGATTTAATGATTCAAATAGCACACACCCGTTTTTCAAGCGTATAACGTCGAAAAGTATAACATTTAAATAAATGGTCGTAGCCCTACAAAACGGGTCTCATATGAAATAAATAAATCTAAAAAAATCCATGTTGCTGCCATGATGCTTTTCACTTTTCTGTTACCATGTCAAGTCCGTTAAACCACCTTGAACATGGTTGTAAAACATATATTCTGTCCTAAATAAATTCGTTTCGTGTGATTTGCATCTTTAACGTTACGCTTTCAAAAGTAATGAACAATCCCAGAAAATTCCGATTTTCTGTTAACATGGCCAAATAATCTTTAATAATCTCGAACAGTGTATGTTCTAAGTTATTAATATCCCTTGTATCATTACGCATTCAAAAGTTATATTTAAAAGTTATAAAATACCGATGGTTTTCTCTAAATTTGGCCGCACTGCAAAAATTTGTCGCCAGCGCCATCTTTCGAATGGGTAGATTCAAAAATCGATTATGCCAAATTAAAAAACTTATTTTTCCTATAACTTTTGACCTACTGTAGATCTTTAAATAGAATTGTTATCATGTGAAGGGTACAATTTAGTATTGAAATTTTCTATAATTTCCCTCGGCAATATTTGCGTTATAAGAATCGTTTGCTGGTCGTAGTAATGAAGATTACTTACACTTTCATATGACATCCATGTTTGTTCAAATGCGATTATCTGTTCAAAATGTATACGCTTGGAAGTTAAAAAAACTGATTTGCACGATTTGAATCATGCCCATTAATAGATGGCGCTGACGACGGGTTCATAAAAATTGTATACCTAATTTCTTTTTGCTATAACTTATTTTCGAATTTGCTGGTATTCAAATGAAAATGGTTTTATATGAAACTAGCATATGCCCGCAACTTCGTTAGCGAATGTAGGAAATATTTAAACATGTATTAACATATTATTTTATTTTCACAGCAAACTGCATATGTCAGAAAAAAAACAATCCACATATTATTATCGACTATAAATTACATTTGCGTACAATTTAGTACCAAATTTCATTATTCGAGCTCTAAAGGTTCGCCCAAATTCAAATTTTCATTTAGCACACATTATTTCCATAAGTACTCTCTTTAACCCTCCAACAAAACCTCATGCATACCTCGATCCTACACCACCACAATGATTCCAAATTCAAATTTCAGGATTCCAATACCATTGGTTCACCCACAATTCAAATTGTACCAAATTTAGTACACAGTAGTACCAATTTCTAAAACTTCCTACATACCCCAATCCTACACCTCCACAGTGATCCTAAATCAAAATTTCATGAATTCAACTCTACCGCTTCACCCACAATTTAAATTGTACCAAGTTTAGTACACAGTAGTACAAATTTCCAAAACCTCACTCCTACCCCAAACCTACACTCCAACAGTGATCCTAAATCCAAGTTTCAGGATTCCAACTCTATTGGTTCACCCACAATTTAATTTGTAGCAAATTTAGTACACAGTATTACGAATTTCTAAAACTCCCTACATAACCCATTCGTACACCCCACAGAGATCTTAAATCCAAGTTTTAGGATTTTAATTCTATCAGTTCACCCACAATTCAAATTGTACCAAATTTAATACACAGTAGTGCCAATTTCGAAAACTTCCTACATACCCCAATCCAACACCTCCACAATCATCCAAAATCAAAATTTCATGAATTCAACTGTACCGCTTCACCCACAATTTAAATTGTACCAAGTTTAGTACACAGTAGTACGAATTTCCAAAACTTCCTACTTAACCCAAACCAACACCTCAACAGTGATCCTAAATCTATGTTTCAGGATTCAAACTCTATCAGTTCACACACAATACAAATTGTACCAAATGTAGTAGTATTTAGTACGAATTTCTAAAATGTCCTACATATTTCAATCTTTTTCGTACACATAATAATTTGCATTCCAAATTTGAAGTTTTTACCTCAATCCATTCACATGCTACGAAATTGTACCAAATTTACTACATTTCAGTACTTTTGGATAGTTATAGTTCGAACTTCCATTAGATTTATAAAGTATGTAATATTAGATTCTGTGGGAGGTACAAGGGCAAATGGCCTGATCTGTTCCATCTTCGAAATTCATTTAAGTTAAAAATATTAGGTTGTGAAAAAATTTGGTTCAAATTACATAGTCCGTTCGCTTGATATTACAAAACTAATTATACCCTACACAACTATGTTGTCAGGGTATTATAGCTTTGTGCAGCCCCAAAAGTTTGTAACGCCGCGAAATATTAATCCTAGACCCACCTTTATGTATACCGATTGTCATATCTCGACTTACTGAGTCGATCTTGACATGTGTGTCCGTCCGTCCGTCTGTCTATTATAATTTGTAAACATGATACAGGCCACAGTTATGGATCAATCTTCACGAAATTTTGCATGTAGGATGGGTTCTGGCCAATGAAGACCCCTATTGTTTTTGGAAAAGATCGGTTAATATTTAGGGGATGAAATGGACCAAAAACTTTATTCTTGTCGGTTTTCTGGTCGCTCCAGAGGCCGCAATTATGGCCCAAACACCGCGATTTTTTGCATGGAGAAGGGGATTGGGCCAAAGAATAAGCATGCCTGTTGTGATAAAGATCGGTCAATATTTAGCGGGTCAAATGGACCCTGACTTTATGGTCAAGGACAACGCCTATAACTTTCGGTGATGATCAGATAATAATTTTGGGATGAAGTGGACCGAAAACTTAACATTTTTTTTGAGTCGATCAAAAAAAAGTAGGCCACAATTGAAAGCCCAACATCACTACAATCTGGACAAATATAGCCCTCGTCTACTGATTATTAATAATATATGTTGACCTTCAGTCAGGTTTCAAAAGGGTGGAAATAACGCAAAGTTAGATTTTCGTGGAAGCTGTGTAGGGTATTATATGGTCGGCCCCGTCCGACTATACTGCTCCGCTCACTGGTTTTCTAGTCGATCTATAGGCCATAATTATAAACCGAACATCACAACACAACCCACTGTCAAGGGAATCTGGACAAGTAATTAGAAGGACTGTGCTGAATATTAGTAATATTCGGAAAATATGTCCGTGTAAAGAAGAGCTGCTATTGACCTCAAATCGGGCAAGAGGGTGCAACTATCACGAAATTTTGTCAGACTCGGAATAAAAATGCGCAGAAAGTTAGATTTCCGTGATAGTTGTGTAGGGTATCGTATGGTCGGCCCCGTCCGACTATACTGCTCGGCTCACTGGTTTAAAACAAAATGTTGACAGTATTGAGTGGGAGGTACCAGTAGGATTGGGCCAATATTCCCCATATTCGAACTTGATTTAGATTTGGACGAAATATTACGATGTGCAAAGTTTGTATGAAATATGTTACTTCGCTCGTCGTTTGTATAAACCAGAAAGCGGAGGGATGGACGGGTAAATCGATTCCAAATTGGCTGAAACGTTTTTGGCCCAAAAAAGCATTGGGTCTGAAACCAATATTCCGATGAGGTACATTTTTGCTGTAGCAAAGCGAACGGAATTTCCAATTTCATCGAAGTTTTCTACATCGTAATATGTTTACACTACATAAGTCATAATCTATTCTGGTAACTCCCCACAAAGGGTCAACACTTTTGAAACCTGTAAATTTATTTTTAAGCGAATCGAACATGCTATTAAGGGGACCCCATTCTCGGTGTCAAAAATGAGGGGGGTTCCCTTAAGGGGCCCCCCCCTTTCTCGGTGTCAAAAAATTAATTCGAATCTACTCCAATTCTAGAATGTTCCTACAAAATTTCAAGTGAAAATCTCAAGAACTCTTGAAGATATAGCCGATTTATTGTGTCACCATCAAGTGACGGCTAAAGGGTTTCTCAAACTTTAAACGGGTTTTTCTCAAAACGAATGACGGGCACGATAACTCAAAAACTAATAATCCAATCGGTTTCAAATTTTGACACGTTGCTCTGGGAGTGTGTAGCTCTCGTATGAACTAGGATTAAGCCAATCGGTGAAGATCTTCCTTATTTTTTAACTTAGTTTGTGGTAAAAAATAGGCGATTTTCCAAAAAAAAAATTTCATAGTTCCGCCATTTTGTTAATTGTTGTGCGAAGTCAATAATCCTAGTTCATACGAGAGCCAGATATGTACTCTTTCTAACACCGTTGGAATTTTCGGATTCCGATGTTCCAGTGAGGAGTTATCATGCCCGCCATCGAAAATATGGACTTTTCTTTGAACCCAAAAAACGACAACAAAACAACAATAACAAATTTTGGTAAATTATTTTTCTTCGTTTCCAAATCTTCAAATATATATGTGCCAAGTTACAAACCTTAACAAGCATTGGTATTCATTTACCAGCCCATTTAAAATCTTAAAAATAAAAAATCGAGAATGGGGGGGTGGGGGTTCCCTTAAATAATTGCACAAATAATTTGCACAAAGTAATATTTTACCAAGCCTACCCTGAACATTCATTCTAAATTAAGTAACCATAACTATTTTATTGCTGTGTACTACTGTAAATACTTTGCTTGTGTTGGATAATAGCAACTCTACGAACAGAGATACATTAAAAACATGATTTCTCCCTAGCAATGTTTACCTATTTGGGGCGAGAGAAAATGTGTCGGGAATAAAGATAGCCAAGAACATTAAACAAAATATTCATGACTAAACCGGTAATTCGAAAGCATGCTCTCCGACAGAGATCAAAGCTAATACATTCTAGTGGATACAGACGCTGTTGAGGTCGTAGTAGCGTTCTAAATGCATTGAGATAGATACACATCGTTTGGTGATCGCATCAACAAAAGCCATGAAATTTTACACTTTCCAATGGGCAAAAGTTATAAATTTAAGAGTACTGAAATGTAAGATTTTTTTAAGAAATATATTTATGAAGATAATAATTTGTGAAACTTCCTATTTTTTTTTTAATTTCAAAATATTGTTAGTCTTTGTTGTGGCTTATATTTTCCAACTGCCTGTTGCTGCTCAACCACAGTCGGGATTTCGTTCCGCTGCTACTCGCTTTGATCGTTTTCGTTCAGCTCCAAGTGCCATTGTGGTTCGACAGCTGCTTCAACCGGGTGAAGAGTTAATTTTCAGCAACAGCGAAAGTCCGAACAGCTTAGACGGTTTTACCCAAGCACCACCAACAACAGTTTTGGTCAACAATAGACCCGTAATTCCAACACTTCCACCATTTTTACCACGACAAACAACACCATCACCACAATTTCTGGAATGTTTTCAACGATGTCCCACAACGTCGGAATACAATCCCGTTTGTGCCAGCAATCGTCAAATATATGGCAATGAACAGAAATTCAATTGTGCCAAATTCTGTGGAGCTAGTAAGTAAAACGAAAATCGAATTATTATTAAAAAATATTTATTAATCATCAAGGGGGAGTGGAGGGAAGGTTAGACATTGATTGAGGCAGAAATGTGATTAATTATTGATTATATTTGTGTTAATCAGATGTGTCGTCATTTTGCACAATCGATCGTGAGTCGATAGGTAGTTTATGTCTAAAGTCTAAAACGAATTCGCGATGTCTGCTGCCGATAATTCTTCTCATATTGGAAAGTACAGATAATTGTACAGACATGAGTTTTATGCTTGTAGATTATGGTTGAAGGTATTTGTACATTGTTAAATTCGAATCACTCTCTGAATAACCAAGGACGAACCCTATTAAATTGGAAAAAATCGGTTCAGATTTAGATATAGCTCCCATATATATTTTCGTCCGATTTAATATAAATGGTGTACCAAAGTCCCTATATATCCTTCGATTTGCACGAAATTTGGCACAGCGTAATTAATTAGGTCTGGAATGATTTGTGTTAAGTTTCCTGAAAATCGGTCCAGATTTACATATAGCACCCATATATATTTTCGTCCGATATAGCACCCATATATGATTTGCATGAAATTTGGCACATCGTAATGAGTTAGGTCTAAAATTATGTGTGCTAAGTTTTGTAAAAATCGGTTCAGATTTAGATATAGCTGACATATATATTTTCATCCGAATTAATGTAAATGGTGCACTAAAGACTATATATTCTTCGATTTGCACGAAATTTGGCATAGCGTACTGAATTAAGTCTAGAATGATGTGTGCTAAGTTTCGTGGAAATCCGTTCAGATTTAAATATAGCTCCCATATATATACATATATATATATATATATATATATTTGTCCGATTTAAGGAAAATGGTGCACCAAAGTCCGTAAATATCTTTCGATTTGCACGAAATTTGGCACAGCGTACTGAATTAAGAGTAGAATGATATGTGTTAAGTTTCGTGAAAATCGGTTCAGATTTAGATATAGCTCCCATATATATTTTCGTCCGACAAAAGGTTAATGGTGCACGAAAGTCCCTATATATCTCTCGATTTGCACGAAATTTGGCACAGCATACTGAATTGAGTCTAGAATGATGTGTGCTATGTTTCGTAAAAATCGGTTCAGATTTAGATATAGATGCCATATATATTTTCGTCCGATTTAATGTAAATGGTACACCAAAGACCCTATATATTCTTCGATTTGCACGAAATTTGGCATAGTGTACTGAATTGAGTCTAGAATGATGTGTGCTAAGATTCGTGAAGATATTTTTGTCTGATTTTACATAAATGGTGCACCAAACTCCTAATGGGTGTCCGATTAACACGAAATTTTGAACAAAGTATCAAATTAAGACTTGAATGACGTTATTAGGTTTTATTGAAATTCATGCAGATGCAGCCATAGCTTCCATATATATTTCGAAGGGATGTCTGATTGAAATTAAATTTTTAAGAGTTCGACGTACCGAATAGCGTACATCAATTTTGCTATAAATTGTTTTCCATAAATTTGTCCCATGGTACCCAGACGATTCTAAATCTGGCCGAATGAACCTAAATTTATCATAGGTTGTAGAAAGACATAAGTATGTTCCTTCGAGGGAACATTGACATACAATTGTAAGGATACATATGTACAATATACCTAAAGTGGTGAAAGGTATCATAAGTCGGGCCAGCCCGACTTTCCTACTTTTCTTACCGGTTTTTATATGCGACATTTGTATTGAGAAAAAATAAAAATATAAAATATTTTCAGAAAAAATGGAAAATATGAATTAAAAGTAAATAAATATGGGTTCATACTATACTCAGGAGAAAGAGAATTATTTAACATTATGCGTGAATCGCATATATGTTAAAATATTGGTGTAAAACAAGAAACAAAAAGTTTGGAAAAATAAACTCTGATGACATGAATTAAGAATAGTGTTGCATGAACGGGTTAATTCATGTACGCAATTGTGAGAGCGAACAACGTTATTCGAGTGCCCGTCAGAACATGGCATTAGCCGCATTTATCTCACGAAATTTGATTTGAATTGGAATACCAGAATCATGACGAATAAGAACTTCATTGCAGAAAAAATTCAATATATTTTCTTAGCCCAATTTACCAAACTGCGTGTTTACTATTTTCATTTTCTCAAAGCAAAGCCGAGGCGTATTATGGAGGTATAAACACTTTGAGGCGCAAAATGTGCCTCATCGAAATTTGTTGGTTGGTGCGTACGACAACCTCGAAGGGAGTAAGCGATTTCATACAAAATTTGTTTCTCCAAAGTTAGCTTTCGTTCGAAGAGGAGGAATATCGATCCACTACTTTAGGTACCTCCCACAAAAATTTGTCAAAATTCTGCGAAATTCTACTATACGATTTGAACATTTCGAATTTTGGCATAACCGATTTATGGTAAATAATTTTTTCCAGGAATTATGGGGGAATATACTTTATGGAGTATCCGTTACAAGGGTAAATGACTGATTTAATACACACTCCACTTTATGGTGGATTTATATCGGTTTAGATTTAGTCATCCTGACTTACTTTTATATTTATAACATATTTTTTTATTTATTTGCACTATTATTTTTTAAATTTACTTTCAGATATTGTAATCGTTCGAAAAGGAGCCTGTGCAGATCTCACCAGACCACCAAATACATAACATGTCATATTAAAACAAAAACAATTTCCTCATACTACAATGAATACTTTTAGTACATATATTATTATATGTATCTAGCATAGGCCCTCTACGTTGTTAGTGAATCTTTTTATTATTAAAAAAATAAACATTCATTTAGCTACACAATATACTTTTGGATTACAGTCGACTACGCTTTATTGTAAGTCGCTTAACTGAAAAATATCGGATAGGTGAAATTGATTTCCTGCACCATTACATTTTAGGTTATTCGCTCACAATTTACACCGCATAAGTGAAACTTCGCATAACTGAAAATATCGGATAACTGAACTAGCTTTTGTAGTCAAATATTGCAATTTCCTTTCAAATCACTCCGTATTACTGAAAATCGTGAGAATGAAGTATAATGACAGAATATTTTGCATTGAGGAATACACATCTTCAAAGCACACCCTAACATATCTACAATTAATGATTGTTCCGATTTTTTTTTGAAAAATTCTAATCTTTTTTTTTAATATTATGTACAAACGAAATTGCGAAAAGCATTGTTTTTCAAAGAAAAAGCCTTGTACCCAAATTCTATATCCGCCCGTACGGCGGAATATACAATATACAAAGAGTTGAAAATTGTTGTACTCTAAATTTACATTTATATTTTTTACCATTCACTGTGGTACAATATTTAGTACAATTTTCCAAAAAATATTTATGCGTATCGTTTATTTGTAATAGTTAAGCTACAAACAATTTCAGATTTTAATCTCTAACTTTTCCATTATATATATTTGGAAATTCGAACTAGAAGGGTACAAAAAGTACTAAAATGTACCAAATATGGTACCAATTGTATTAGGAGAACGGGAAGAGCTAGAATTCTGAAATTTGGCATTAGGATCACTGATGGAAAGTTTGAAAGATGTACAAAAGTTTTTTGTACAACCTTTAAGTGTACTAAAAGTACTAAACTTTACTAAAATAAGTTGTAATAGTATACATATTGAGCATAGCTAGAATCTTGAAATTTTTTATGGAATACAGGTTGGGAAGTGGTTTTGATGTATGGAAATGGTTTAAGAAATTCGTACTTGTGTATATAAAAAGTACGTATGTGTACGAAAAGTACTAAATGGGAATTAAAATTACTGTTGGATTTTAGGATTGGTGTAGTTTAGGAAATTCTTAGTTATTGGTACGAAAAGTACTAAATGACACTAAATTTAGTACAATGTGGATTTTGCTTGAATTAATAGAGCTGAAACCCTGAAATTTGGAATTAAGATTTTGTTGAAGATTGAGCTATGGAGAATCTATGGAAATTCGTATTTATGTGTACGAACACTACTAAACGACCCTAGATTTAGTACAATATGGGTAAACGGAGAAAGCTGGAAACCTAAAATTTTGAATAATGATTGATTTTGGAATATAGAATTGAGATATGGAAGAATAGTACTTATGTGTACTAAATGGTACTATATTTGGTACAACTTGATCATGTGTGAACGGATAGAGCTGGGCTCCAGAATTTTGGAATTAAAATTACTGTTGGAGTGTATGATTGGCGTAGTTTAGGAAAATCTTAATATATAAACAAATATTATTAAATGGTACTAAATAATTTACAAATTGTTTTTACGTGAACGGTATTAAGTTTAGTAAAATTTAGACTTAAATGAGGGATAGAGATGGAAAACTTCTATTTGAAAATAAAATTACTGTTAGAGTACAGAGTGTTGGAAATTCGAACTCATAAGTACTAAATAAAAAAAGTAATAACTTGTACTAAATTTGGAAACATTTTGATGTTGGTGAATGGATAGAGCTGGAATCCTTAAATGTGGACTTAAGGTTATTATTGGAGTGCATGACTGAGGTTGTTTTGGAAATTCGTATTTATGGGTACAAAAAATTGTACAATTTGTAATTTGGTGAACGGATAGAACTCGAATCCTGAAAGTTGCAACTTAGGCTACTGTGTAAGTGTATGATCGATACAGGTTTGGCATATGGATACGAAAAGCAGAGAATGGCACCAAATCTGATTTTTTTGGTGAACAGACATAGCTGAAATTTTTAAATTTAGACTTACAATTACTATTTGAAAGCAGATTTGGAATATTGAGATACGTTTGGAATATGGGTACGAAAAGTACAGAATGATACCAAATCTGGTACAATTTGGTTTTTAATAGACAGACAGAGCTGGAATTCTTAAATTTGGACATACGATTACTATGTGTAAGCAGGATTGAGGCACTTTGGAAATTTGTACTTATGAGTACGGAAAGTACTAAATTTAGTACAATTTGGACTTTGGTGGAATTAAGATTACTGTTCGAGAGTATTGAGTGTAGTTTTAGAAATTATTACTTTTGGAACAGTTTGGATTTGGAACAGTTTGGATTTGGTTGAATCCTGAGATTTGGAAATTAGATTACTCTTGAAGTTTAGTATCAAGCTATGGAGACAACTTTGGAAACTCTAATTTACTAAATTTAGATTTGGGTAACGGAGAGAACTGGAAACCTAGAATTTGGAATGTGGGCCACTGACGGAGAGTTAGAAAGAAGTACAAACGGATTTTTGGTACTAAATTTAGCGGTGGTAGTATGGAGGTAGTCTTGAAAATGTGTACTTATGTATTCGAAAAGTGTTAAATGGAACTAAATGTGTAACCTGTACGTTCATTTATAATTGGATTTTTGATCTATTTTTAATCTGTGTAATGAAAATAAGAAAGAGATTGCGGAAAATAGTATCAATAGTACTAAATGGTAATAAACATGATATTATATGTAGGAATAGAGGTGGAAATCAGAACTACAGTACAATAAATTATACAGTATTCACGACTTCCATAGGTTTTTTTGTATTCCCTTTCCGCATACGAAGTAGCGGGCATTTTGCTAGTAATTTAATATTTTGTACCATTTTAGTACTAATTTCAAAAATATATTACTCTATAGCATAGTATTTGTAATAGTTAAATCTATGTACCGCGCTTTCTATTTCTTCCCGTTACATTATATTATAGTATTTAGTTCTAATATCAAAAGAATTATGCATATCTTTCTATTTACAATAGAAATTTAGTATGTAATTTCTGATTTCTATTTCTACAAGTTACATTTTATTTTATTATTTAGTACTTTTTATAACCACTTCAGTACTAATTTTCAAAAAAAAAATGTTATGCATAGTGCTTTATTTGTAATAATTAAAGCTATATTCGAAGTTTCACATTTAGACATTTAATAACGTTTTAATATATTCTAGTACTAATTAAAAAATTTTAATTTTTTGCCCATCATTCTATTTGTAATAGCTTAAGTTTCATACCAAGTTTCAGATATCTATCCCTACCTGTTTCATCGTAGTACTTATTTTAAATTTATTTCCAAAATTTGTTGTATTTTGTATTAGTTTAAGCTACATACTAAGTTTCAGATATGCACATCTACCTATTCCATTGAAATATAATGTTTAGTACTTTTTAGTACATCTAAGTACTATATTCCAAAATTTTTTCATACATTCAAGTTCGCTCGTCATAGACAAAGCTACGTACCAAACTTCAGACTTTCGTGTCTAACCATTCATGCGCAATTCAGTTTTTAGAACTTTTTAGTACCTTTAGTACGAATATATATATATATATATATATATATATACTAGCATATGCCCGCAACTTCGTTAGCGAATGTAGGAAATATTTAAAAATGTATTAACATATTATTTTATTTTCAGAGAAAACTGCATATGTAAAAAAAGAAACAATCCAAACATTAATATCGACAATAAATTAAATTTGAGTACCATTTACTTCCAAATTTCATGATGCGAGCTCTTAATGTTCACCCAAATCCAAATTTTCCATTTAGCACACATTATTTCCATAAGTACCCTCCTCAACCATCTAACTAAACTACCTGCATACCCCAAACCTACACCCCGACAGTGATTCTAAATCCAAGTTTCAGGATTCCAACTCTATCGGTTCACTCATAATTTAAATTGTACCAAATTTAGTATCATTTAGCACCCATTAGTAGTATTAAACTGAATCTTGACCCCAATCCCACATCCCAATCCTAAACTCCGACTGTAATTTTAATTTCAAATTCCAGGATTCCAGCTCGATTTGTATCTCCAAATTAAATTTGTACCAAATATAGTACTTTTCGTACAAATGAGTATGCGTTTTTAAAACCATCTCCTTAAATGGACTCTACTTCTCAACCTTAATTCACACTCCAAATTTCAAGTTTTTAATTCTATCCGTTCACATGCTAGTGACCTCACCCAAAATTTCAAGATTCTAGCTTCAGCCGTTTCGTCTGGGCGTTGATGAATCGTTAAATCAGTCAGCCAGTCAATCACTTTACTCTTTTATTAGGGTCGGCTGTTTATTTCGAATACTATTTGGTTCATGAGTGGGGCAAGTATGATATACAAATGGTATGACGGATAACCATCTACTTTCGGATTTCGTCTCTGATTATCATCAGGAAATTCCTATTGATTTACTTTGTCAATTGAAAATATGTTTTGCTTCCCTCACATTTGATAATTTGGTATATTTTCAGTTCGACGTTATTCCTGTGGTGCGTGATTGTTTATGTACTCAAAAAATCAAATGTTAGTTTTCTTTTCATATTCGCTACCTCTCCCCATCCCCATTATTGTTTGGCTTGATATTTCGCCATTGATGAAATAATTAAAATATAACAAAACACTTGAAAAAGATTGTATAGAAAAAAGTACACAATTCTGAAAACAAAAGTAAACTAATAAATAATGCTGATGATGGTGAAGATGATTATAATTATCAAGATGATGAACATCATCATCATCATCACATTCTTCTGTCATATGGCAAGTGATAAGAATTTCAATGGCGAGTCAACAATTCAAAGAAAATAAAATAATTTTTAAGATCAGTTTAAGTTTAGAAGTGTGTGCTGAAAGTTCGATTACGAGTTTCAAGAAAACGAAATAGAAAATATGACGAAGCTCTGTGGAAAAGGTAATTATTGGGAAAAGCATATATTTCAGTGTCAATTTTATGGGATTCCAAATGGTAGCCCCTTCGGTTGAAAAGTGCACCAATGTTCATTACAATACCTATACCCGGCAGTGAACTTTATATTGGGCTGGACTGATATGGATAGTATGTGCGCTTGAAAAATATATCTGAAAAACTCAACATTCCGAAAATTAAGGATTCCATTTTATCAGGTATACATGACAACGTGGAGAGAGGCAATGTCCGTGCAGAATTTCTAAGCTCTATCTTAAATATTGTGATCTCTATCGTGATTTCAATAGACAGAGGAATTGTATTCTCTGTCGAGCTTCTACTGAAAAACTCACTTTTTAGCATATTATGGTTCGGAGGCGTCGATATATATATATATATATATATATTTGTTCGGGACAAATGCGAATATTTCGAGGCGTTACAAAAGCAAATAACAAATTTAAATTTACCTCAAATTCAGATTAAAATCCAAAATTAATATTTTTCTTTGTTTTTCTATTTAGCCACAGTTTGCGTCCTGTTTCTGATGTATGCCATATCGGTGATACCGCCAACAGCCAGTTATGTATCACATCACAGACCAAATAATACCTATGCTTCCGGTTATAGGCCTGCCAACAATTCTTATTCACCTAACAACAATAATTGGCTAGCGTCGGGATATAAACCCGCCAATAATTCCAATCAATGGAATAATTCGTACAATAATCAAAATCAATGGACCCAGTCGGGATACCGGCCTGTTAACAACACCAACAGTTACAACCAAGGATATCCAGCCAATTATAAACCAGCCAATAATTTGGTTCCATTTAATAATCACTGGAATCAAACAGGATATAGGTCATACAATAATACACGCTATCACAGATCAGTTCCGGTCTACAGGCCCCCTCAATATCAAGGACATGTTCAAAATGGTAACAATTATTCGCATAATTATTATCAGTCAAACACTAGACCCGTTGGTATACCCCATAACAATAATCCAACGAACTATTATCCCACACAACATGTTGCAAATGGTCAACAGACTAAAAATTCTACATATTTCCAGCCATCAATGCCAACTAATCATGGAAGTAATTCCCATATTTATCCTTCGTTGCCAAATAATGGAGCAGTAAGACCTCAGCAACCAAATTACCCTCACACACCTGGCAATGGACAAACAAATAATTTATATCCAAAGTTACCCAATTCGTATCCAAATGCACCACAGCCACCGGTGTACCACCAGCAACAACAACCTCAAGGTCCAATAACTCCCCCTAACACTCCGGTCTCACCAAATCATCCTAACAATGGTGCAGCCATAACCCAGGGCCCTCAAAATTGGCATTCTTCTGGATTGGCAGCTTTAAGTTATTCTCAAGTTCCAAATAATCAGGCAAATTCAAATATTGGCCATAAAGGAAATCAAAGAAAATATTAGTAGAATTTTGTTTTGGCAACTCAATTTAGCATCTACGCGAAAATTATAAATTTTATTTGGAATAAATTTGTTAAATCATTAATTTTAATGTTAATTATTATATATTTAAAACATTTCTGCTGGATATTGTTCGCTCACATATTATTGTGTTATATGTGGATGATATGTCAAATCTCGGACAGCAATTGACACCTTTTCTGCGAAACGTTTTTAACTCACCAAGAACCCGAATGTGGCTATAATTTAATATATGGCCACATCGATTCGAAACTATACCTGGGATCATCTGAATACCAACAAGTAGAAACATCGTTAAGTTCGGCCAGTCCGAAATTCTCATTATGAAGGAATGGTTGTGTTAAGTTAATTTAAAATATTAAGTTCGAATGATACCTGACCATTTTGTGTGGGAGGAATCAGAGGGAGTGGACAATTCATTCGCTTAGAATTGCATTTTGAAACGTTGAAATTAGGAGGAATGCGCCAATATGTTCCATCTTCCAACAATATATATGCTTGGTTGGCCAATGTTTAGTTTAAATCGCGTAACAGTACAACATTAATTTGAAAAAGAATTTGACCAATATTCCCCAAAGTATGGGCGACATCAGTTACTCCCTTCGAGAGTTAATCGAATCCGAATTATTTGAAACGGTTTTGTTAAAAAGAAATATGGACTCTAAAACCAATATTTCTATGAAACACATTTGGTTACGAATATAGAAAAACAAACTCGCACTGCACTGTCATCTAGTGAGCAATAGTAGAACTAAATACAACAAACACAGGGTGATTCGTGGCATGCCCAATATAATTATATACTTTTGTGACATATAGATGTCGCGTATGCTGAGGAAATTTTCTTGGCTATTTTTTGTCAAATACACCACCATAAGATAGGTGCCAGAAAATACCCGCAAACTTGGGTCATTGTTAATAATTTTTGGTACGGACATGATATCCCCAAAATACCAAAGTACAGCCAACGGGGGCTACATCAAAACATGGACAGATGTATCCCAGCAATGTTTGTGCATGCTCTATCATAAATATTGCGATCTCTATCGCGATTTGAACTGACGAACAAGTCTAAACCGGCATAGACTTTTATACCGATCAATTATTTCGGAATAACAAAATGCACCACAAAAAAAAAGAAATACATTTTCAATTTGGTTCGATGGTTGGCCATTTTCGGGCCATTTTAATGCTAATAATTTAGGAGCATTCCACTTTAGTTTTCAATGTTGGTTAGAAAATCTGATTTTGGTCGTCCATGTTCTGACGGGCATCCGAACAACGTAGTTCGCTCTCAGAATTACATACATGAATTAACCCGTTCATACAATACTATTCATAAATCATGTCATCAGAGTTTTTTATTTCAAACTTTTTGTTTCTTGTTTTAAACCAAAAATGTAACATATTTTAGTGAATTACATTGGGATTTAAATAGAAAAAATAATTCTCTTTCTCCTGACTATAGTATGAACTCATACCTATTTACTAAATTTTTTCTGAAAATGTTGTTGTTTTTAATACATTTTTTATATTTTCTCAATTCAAATGTCACATATAAACATTTGGAGAATTTTTTGTTTGAGTTGCCCCACATTGGTTTCTTGTTTTGTACGTTAATTAGAACCAAGGGGAAATAAATGCATATTACATTATGTAGATAACAAAATTTACATCCTGCTCCATATATAAAAACTATACAATTTTTATACCCTTGACCACACTGTGGTACAGGGTATTATGTCTTTGTGCACATGTTTGTAACAGGCAAAAATAATCGAGGTAGACCCCTGGTTCCTTTTGAGAATATGCATAGAATCACTTTCTGAGTCGATTTATGCATGTCCGTCCATGTATTTTTGTTAACAAAGTACAGGTCGCATTTATGATCCGATTTGGATGCAATTTGGCACAGGTCACTTAAGTGCCCCAAGGACGAACCCTATTGAAATTGGAGAAAATCGGTTCAGATTTAGATATAGCTCCCATATATATTTTCTTCCGATTTTAACTTATTGACGCATCAAACTCCCAATTGTGGTCCGATTGAGACAAAATTTTGCACAGATTATTGAATTAGGTCTAGATAGTTATGTAACGACCAAAAGTCGTTAATACTTGTTTTTGGTCACATCGACATTTAATTTCCTATCACGAAAATGAAATTTTGTTGTATTATTATTTTATTTAAAATGTATGAATGAAATGAAATTATTTAAGTTAAATTAAAAAAAAAGGAATGTAATTTAAGTTTAATATAATGTAAACGTGTATTACTTAATTTAATTTTAACGGTCGGAAGGCCTCCTACCGATAACATCATAAACTAGGCATATAGTAATTGGAACCCCTGGCGGCCACGGTCCACACTAAAAAAATGATTACTGCGATGAAAAGCAAATACGCCGGCAGGGTAGTGTTCAGCCCGCCACCAACAAGTATAAAAGGAGGAGCGTTGGTGATAATCGAGGCAGTCGTCTGTTGAAGATTGCTGAGTCAAGTGGGGTTGTAAAACGAGCCCTCGGCTACCAGTAAAATAGATAAGTAGTCGTCGCTGTCGGATCGAGTGGGGTTGAAAAACGTGCCCTCGGTTATCAGTGGCAATAGCCGCGTAGTAGTCACTGTCTGATCGAGTGGGGTTGAAAAACGTGCCCTCGGTTACCAGTGGCAATAGCCGCGTAGTAGTCACTGTCTGATCGAGTGGGGTTGAAAAACGTGCCCTCGGTTACCAGTGCACGTAACTGCAGCCTCGTCGAGTGGGGTTGAAAACGAGCCCTCGACCGTCGCTGTCAGCGGGCCGCACTGTGTCCACTGCCATCAACCTTCGAGTAACGTCGCTGTCATCGGGCCGCAATGTGTCCACTGCCGCCAACCTTCAATGTGCCGTTACTATCATCGGGCTATCCTGTACCCGCTGTCGCCAACTCAGTCTCCGTTCCATCTTCACCGTGATTAACCGATCTCCTAATTGAACCTCTGACGCCGTTCCTTCGCATGGCCCAAAACGTCTTCTACTACACGTATCAGAACTTCGCTCCGTGGACTACTCATCCTCAGATCCAGATAATATGATTAAGAACGATATGTGGTCATTGTTGTGTGTGATGTTAATTTTAAGGAATAAAGATTTTTATAACGTTTTTAAAAATATCTAAAGTGCGTATTTTCTCTCTCTTAAAAATCCCACAAACGAAAATAAATTCTTGTGACGACCCTGGCCCCCGCTGAACCTATCCCAGCTTCAAAGTGGTAAACACGTCGTCACAATGGCGCCCGAGCAGGGACACTAAGAGAGAGAAATAAAGATACAACGTACAAAAAAAAAAATAAATAAATAAATAAATCAAAAAAAAAAAAAATCAAAGAGAAATCTACGAACTAATTAAGTGAAGTGCAAAAAAAAAAAAGAGAAAAAAATGTTACGAGTATCTTGGGCTTACACGTTAAGGCAAGAAGACCTAATCGCCTATCTCACGGAATTTCAACTCGATTCCACAGGAAAAGTGGACGACCTTCGTAAACGGTGGGCGAGATTCTTGAATAAAGATCATGAAGAAGTTATATTGACGCGACTATTGGAACTACAGAGAAAACATGAAAACGCAGATACATTAGCAAATGCACGATCGCCATCGAAGCTGACGGTCAGCACAGACGGCACAATGCTAGTATCACCAGTGAAAGTAGAAGCCACAAATTTTCCAGCACCGACTACTTTGAAATTACCCAACACAGAATCAAGTGTACCAGCTACAAACCAGATGCAGGTCCCAAGAGTAGAATCCAGACATCCTTCAACGGGCAAGTCCAAAATGGAACCAACTAGCCAACAAATTCAACAACCACAGCAAATCCTGGATCAAATTCATAAGTGGAACATTAGATTCGACAAAGGCAAGGATCCGATCGAATTTGTGGAACGAGTGGAAGAACTTGCGATGATGTACAACGTCGACTTGCACCCATTAATAAATGTGATGCCAGAATTACTACGAGACAAAGCCCTGATCTGGCTAAGAAACAATAATAGTCATTGGAAGACTTGGAATGCCTTCAAAAGAGATTTTTTAAATTTCTTTCTGCCGCCTAGGTATTTCGAGAAATTGGATGATGAAATACGGAAAAGGGTTCAAAGGCCCAAAGAAGCATTCAAAGAGTATGTCCTGGAAATTCAGAATCTAATGCAACATGCCGAAATGACACAGGAGGAAAAATTAGAACGCATATTTAGAAATTCCCAACCAGAATATCAATGGTATATTCGACGCAAAGATTTCACATCACTAGCAGAATTGATTAAACTAACTGACGACCTGGAAAGTATTCCGAATCTAGGACGGTACGAACAACGGTACCAACCAAATCCGTTTCGAAACCCCGACCAGCGCCGTCACAATTTTTATCGAACGGAAGATGAAACAGCGTCGTATGATAACAATACCAAAAACTCAGCAGAACAAAACCCTCCAGCTAAGGAACGGATCGAAAATTGTACAGCGTTCAAATATGAGGAACATCGCCTGTCGGCTAAAGTACTAATCGAGGGACGACTGATTACAGCCACGGTGGACAC